>NC_046604.1:5409476-5530286 GCF_011750605.1 Drosophila busckii
AGTGCAGCGCCACTTGAGGTTAAAAGGAACAACCAAGTCACATACTCAGACCACAGCCACAGCTCTAGGTACCCATATGCAAGCAATATTAAATTTAGCGCTGCTCGCGTTTCATATTTTAATATTCGCATTGAATTTGTTTGGCATTTCGATTGGCAAGCACCTTGGCCTTAGACATCAGTATGCGACTCACGCTTGGCTAAAAACTTTTGGCATAAAGCTGCGCTAATTTCTTTAGCCAAGTCTTTAAAGCTTGTGCTGACCTTCGCTGTTCATATTTTAAACATTTACATTTATAGTGTTAGTTAGTCAAAAGAGTTTTGTCTTATTGGCTGAATTGAAATGAGAGCTAAGAGCAGTTGTGTTCAGTATTGGTGAGAGAGTTCAAAGGTCATCGTCAAAGGATAAGTCCAGGGAGCTAACTCTAGACTGCACCACAGACAGACGTTTAACTTGAATTATATATGCTACAAACATCAACTATGAAAGTGTAAAAAATCCACTTTATTTTCGAAATAAACTTACAACCCGCAAGTTCAATACGTGAGTAAACAACTTTGCGGCGAATGACAATAAAATAGCAAACTAAAAATTGAGTGTGTGACAAATAGTGTAGTAAAAAGCAAAGTTTTATTATAGTAAATGTGAATTTAATAAATGCTAATTAAAATAGCGCTTTTGTAGGAAGGATGTCTGCCAATATGCGCTTCCGGCCTTGACACATTTTACATTAACTACTGGCAAAAGCCACGTTAAGCTTAAAAGGCTCTTAAATTAGTTTTAAAAATTTAATTTATTTAATGGCAGCTTAACTGGGAAATTAAACATTGACTAGTTTATTTAATTCATAGATTTAACTTCTGTGTGAATTTTATAATCTGATTGCCAAAAACTGCAGATGGGTATGTGGAGCTGGTGGCTTGAATATAACCTCACCGCTCTCATCCTTGTAGTCCGCATAGGCCAAGGAGTAGATGCATTCCATGCCCATGGCACGCTTCTGCCGCGCCGAATAGAAACTAGAGCAGAAGGCAATCATGACTTCATAGCCCTTGATGCGTCCAACTTCCATGAGCGCAGCGGCTAGGCGAGTGCCCAGGCCCTTGCCACGCATTGAGGGATCCACCGTAGTCATGTGGGAGAGCAACACCTTGGACACTCCGTAGCGTTCGTAAACGTTGCCTTCCACTGAAGCTTTCATTAGCAAAGTTACCATTTTTCCCCAGATGTTGTCTTTCGCTGCGAGTGCTTGAGCAGCGAAAGAGTCCAGACTGCTGGGCACCAGAACGCCGGCAATGACACAGCCTAAAATGCGTTCTGGATTGTGTTCATCCAGCGCCACAATACACGTGCCTTGCTCAATCATCGATCTATTAAATTTATCATCCTCCTCCTCATTGCACTTCGGCAAATCCTTCTCCACTGGACGAGGCGAGTGGCTCGTCTTTGAAGAAGCTGCCTGCCAAAAACTTCTTCACTTGCTCGTATTCCTCCACATTTATGGTTCGAATAAGAACACCGTCTTTGCAACCAAAGTGCGACATTGTTAGTTTCGCTTTAAGACATAAAATAATTGAGTTTCTTTAGCAGCTGTCTGTTTTATATGTTATCGCTACCACTGATATCGTTATAGTTGTTTGTTTAAATAAAAAGCGATATAAGTATTCCAAACGGCAGACTTGTGTGAATTATCTAATCGCTAGCTTTTACTGAATTGAGATTAAAATAGTTTAAGTTGATTAGGTAAAAATAAAAACAGTATCAAATATTATTGTCTATCAATCAGCAAACGACAAATTTTATGAATTATAATTGTTGCTTAATTTTATTGTTGCCTTCAATTGTGCGAACTAACAAATATATCTATGTATCTTAAATTTAAGCCTAAAATTGTATATTGCTTTAGTTTTAAGTTAACAATTGTTTGCGCTTTTATGTCTCTGTCACTTACTGTACTAACATTTATAACAATTTTAGTTATATAGTTAAATTCGATCACCATGGATATTGTAATAATGATTTAAATGAACGTTACCAGCGGCAACCTAGATCAACAGTACTGCATATGTGTATTATTTACTTTAAGTACCATCGCCTGTCTCGCTCACATGTATGCGCGCTCTCGTTGAAGCATTCAAGCTCTACATATACAATCGCTGTTCCAGTCAGCAATTTAATTCTTTAACGCTCCATTTGCTGCAGACATGGCAACCAACCAAAAGGTCAATATACCGCTAACTAAATGAAATCTTTAGATTGTATTTTTTGTAGTATTATTGTATGCACACGTTTATTAGCGCACATAATTCATCAATTTTATTATCAAAGACTTCATTGCCAACAAACTGCGCTTGACATTTCTCATAACTAATGTTGCGAAATAATTAACAATGTGGCCAAGCGAGCATTTAATAATCTGTACATAAAGTTTGCACATGTTAAAGAATCATTGGTACACTTGTAAATATATTTATTTATTTTCACACACTTCTGTCGAGACATCGAATCGTTTTAAAGTCAATTTCCCTAACAGCTCGAGAAGGATATTGCGTTTATGACGGCTAAGCATGCCAATATTTTTTTCAGAGCTTCCGTTTGAGTTCCGTTGGAAACTGTTTGTAGTTTGTGTGTATTTTCTACTGAATTTTGAGGCAGTTTAAGCTCAAAGCCAACTCGGCGTATTTGACTAATAAGCCACAATGCGCTTCGAAAATGTTGCAAGTGGCAAAGACAAAGCCTGCGGCAGTGCAAAACGCAACTAAAATGCTCACACATTACAAATACAAATAACAATCCTATTTGCTTGTGAACTTTTATCAAAGTAAGCAAAAGAAACTTGTGCTTTGATAACTTACTTTATCTATTTTGCTACCCCAACAAGTTTCTATCAGCCAAAAAGCAAATTAATTAATATTTACTGATCTTACAATCAGTGGCAGCCATTTTAAAAGTACCCAAAAGTATAAGCTAATAATATATGTATTTATTATATTAAATGCCAGTCAGCATAGACAAAGGTGCAGCGCGTTTGACTGTGAGCTGCCTCGAGCCAATTTTTATTCTCAGTTGTATCTAAGCTATGTATGTGTCCGCTCGTTGCTAAAAAAAGAAAGAAGAATATATAAAAAATACGCCATGTAATGTAAAACAACAGAAAAATAAAATATGTAGTTTCTTATACGAATTCCTTCGGTGGCATTTTCAGCTTCAAATATTTGTCGTGCACACATTGCAGAAGCCTCACATACTCACTGAGCTTGCCAGGTAAGCTCGTAAGCTAACAACAAACACAGAGCCACACACACACACACATACCCATGTTGCCATGTGTGGGTGTGTGTATAATATTGAAAATATTCACGAAAAGCTTGTAAACTTTGGCGCACCCGCTTCGCATCGCTTTGCTCGCATCCTGACATCCTTTGCCAAGGGGTTGATGCTTCGCCGCTGGTCACGCTGACAGAGCTTATTATGCTGCTATGCTTGGCGTGGAAGCTTCTCAATGTTTTCAAAATTCACTTCACGCAAGAATTCCTTTTGTTCTCATAACATATTTCAAATTAGTTGGCAAAATATTACATTCGTAGTTTGCCTGCCTGCCTGCCTGCCTGCCTGCCTGACTCTCATGCCCCCCATGCGAGCTGCTCCTGCTCCTGTCAGCATGATGCTCTCTGTCTGTCTATTTTAGCTACTTAAGGAAACATTGTTGTGTACACACTAGCCCACTTGGCACTAAAAATTGTCATACTTTAAAAAAGATGCCAGCACAAGTAGTAGACATGGCTTGAAAGCCATGATAAATTGTCTTACATTAGCACATGCTTATAAATATAAATATATGCGAATAGTAAACACATTAGCTTGCAACTAAATACGCCGGAAATTCGAAGAGAGAGAACCGTAGTGTGTGCTCAACCATTGGTTTAAGTTGCTATTAAATTACTTTACACCAATTTTGGGGTTAGATTTATCATATTTCAGTGCGGCGCTTTATAATCAAACTTAGGTGCTTGTCTTTATACTAAAATTAATCTAGCCGAGCTACATATATTTATATAATAAGATATTCAATTATATTCAATTGATTATACAAACAATTTGTAACTTCGATTTGAATAAATATAAAAACAATACTTCTACGTTTATAATTTTTTACACAACAACTTGTCGATTTTTATTTATTTCCTAATCCAATTGACAATTCAAATTGAGCTTAAATTCCCGATTATTCTTAATTTTTCTTTTGTGGCGAGTCTTGCTCACACATTGACATATTGCATATTGACAGATAATACATATTCACTCGATAACTGCTTATAATATTCATGTTTGTGTATTTGTTTGTGTACATACATTTTGCTAGCATAATTTATTGTTCATATAAAATGATTATGTAATTTAAAATTGCATTAATTGTTCTGTGTCGACATTAACATTATGGGTATAAAATTATGAATTACTTAAAAGTACGAGTCATTCGAATGCATTTTATTGTCAGCATTCGGGGCTTAGAAAGTGTCCGAGTGTGTGTGTGTGTGTGTGTTTCTGTCTGTGTTTGTATAATGCCATATACATATGTTCTTAAATATTCTTGAATCGATAGCTTGTCGCCTCAGTCTAAATATTCTATTGACATTGATCCAAATTTCGCATCCTCAATGTAAAGAGTTTAGTTTAAATAGCTACTGGTAACGGGGCTAGCCGTTCTTAACGTTCATAGTATTGTATTCAGAATCGTACAGTTAAGTAGTAAGAGAGTGTTTTTTGCCGGACCAACTAATATATGTAAAAAAGAGCTCTTTTCGTTGCATAAAGTAATTGGTATTTTCTTAAGAGTTACATGTTCGTTCCATACATTGTTTCAGTTAATTTTTGTATATATCGTATATAATCAGGAGTTACAATTGTCTTTTAAGATTTCATTAAATACTCTGACATGGTCGTCTCACATCGACTTAAATGCTATTTATTAGACCAGTTTTGATATTTCGTCATGCTAAAACCTTTTTATCTACTACTGATATCTTTGAATTAAATGCAATGTTTGGCATATAGTATATCTAGTCTAAGCTAATGCTAATGCCATACAAAGTCGAAATGGCATATTTAGAGTTATTTTAAGATCATTTCCTAAGCAATTGGCTTCCTTAATTGATTCTTGTTGATTCGTTTCAAAAATTGAACATAATATTGGGAATTTTGAAAAACGTCAGGCTCGGCCTGCAAAGAGAATCCGTAGGTTACAACTTCAATATCATTTTCACTAACAGGGCACGTTAAGAACGCAAACAACGGAAGTACGGAAGTACAGTTGCAGAACTACGAGTATTAACAAACACTACGCGATGCACGATGTATCTCATTATCATTAATTAACACTTAGAATACATGAACATGTTTGGCATAAAACATCGAATCGATAATTCTGCTGTTAGCTTTAAACTAAGTATGTAGATTTCAATAAATTGTTAGTACAGAGTACAGACAGTGCTAAGTGCTTAACCAATTCTATCAATAAACGCTGAAGGCGGACTCACATGCTTCTCAGTGAGTATGTGATCCAATTGATCCATCTTTTGATTTTTGTGATCAATCATGGTGAAACCAAGAGCTAATGTCTCAGCGTTGCTCATGTTCTCCATGGCATGGTAGTCGAGAGTTCTGCCAGGCTCATTGCCCACATCCAAGAGTTCTAAGGGTTCTATGCTATAGATATGCCGATGCTGGCCCAGCAGCTCAATCCGTTCTCCACCAGTGTCCACAAAGATTTTGCCATTCTTGTCCACGTAGCTTTTGCTATGATGACTGGGCGCATGATTGTTGTCGTAGGGCTTTAGTTTTTCAACATATGAGCTCGGTGGCTGTGCAATGGGTCGGCTAATGGATGTGCCTTCGCCACAGTCGCGATTAAGGGTGCTGTTGTTGGTATTACTATCGGCACTTTTGTGTCGCTGACGAGCGGATACACTTCGGGGCATATCTGCACATTGGGCTGGATCTTTGGCAGCTGCAATTGAGAGAGCTTTCCGCTGGGGATCGTTGCCAGCATGCGTTGATTTGCGCTGTTGCTTTGGTGTCGGGTCAAAGTACCGGTAGTCGACGGGCACGGGGTCCAGGCTGCTGTGGAAACAAACAGTTATATCAGCAAGCAATCGATTTGATTGGATTTAAGGTGATAAAAGGTCGGGTACTAACTTACTATGCAGTTGAGGCCTGCTAAACAGCGAAGACCTCTCTTTACTGCTGCCCACATTATTTCGCAGTTTCCTGCCATGAGCTGCAAACACATTTCATTAGTTAATCAATTCAGCAGTTAATAATTGCAAATGCTGCCGCACCTGACAGAGCTCCTTCGTCAATATAATTGTTGCGTCCATCATCGCGTAGACGCTCACGCTCGCGCTCGCCACTCAGTTCGCTATCGCTATTGAGACTATCGTACTCCTCAGATTCGGATTTAATGATTTTGGAACGTCGCTTGTGGCGCTTCTCGGTATTCATCAGATTACTTTCATCGGGTGAGCCCATGATCACAGCTCCACCAGCCGAAATGGGGCGCTTCCCTTTACTACACAGCGTGTTATCATCGCCGCAACGTGAATCGTACTTGGCCGGGTTGCCAGTGTAGCTCAGAGGAATGTTGCCCGACTGGTTTTCATGTTCTGGTAAATGGAATGTAGCGTAAGGATAGATATCTTCTGAGTATTCAGGTATGCGCTCAAGTCCAGCAACCGATTCAGTCGGGGATTGCTGGCATGATTTGCGTACTGTACCATAGAAATGCTCGCGATGTTGTATATCCTTGCCATCCCCTAAATTACTCTGAGGCCTAAGCGAATCAACGTTGCGGGAAAACATGCTGCGTGGATCTGTAAAAAATACAACAAAAAAAATGAGTATAAGTTAGCGTTCTATATATAACTTAGACACTAGTTAGACTATTTGTACTTAAAGTTAGGCGTTGATTAAATTTTGATATTAGTCGTTATTGCTCAAAGACCAATTGATTACGATTTAACTTCATAATAATTGCATATTAGACAAATACATACATATACTCTATACTATTTATAGATATTATATATATAAATATTATACATGTTCTACAGATGCAAACTATCAAATCAGCCTTTTTATTTAGTAGATTATAGCCCTAACTTAGGCATGACCTTTTACTAGGCCAAGCGAAGCATTAACATCAACTGAATTTGATTGTATTGATTTCATCAATATGATAGTTAATCATTTTGCTTAGATAAACAAGTTACTATTTATCATTGATGAGAAAGTAGATTCATTGTTTGTCTTTTAAATAATCTAAAACATCCTCGCCTTGACTAATCTTACATAATCTCACATAATTTTTGGATTATCTGTAATCGTAGTTGTAAACTTGTCACTGGCTGATTTTTTAATTATAACGACTACTATCCCTAACTAATAAAATTGATTACTAATCACACAGTTGAAGATACGTACAGTTCTTAAAGCAGATGAAAGCGCCAATGAGAGCGAGAATTGTGCCGAATATGGAGGTGACAATGACAGCAATGAGGTGAGCATCACTAAACATGGTTTGGCCATCGGGCATTTCCTCGGGGTCCAAGCCGCTGCTAAATCCCATCAAGTTCTGCGTTTCAAAGTAATATTCCTTGGTAGTGGCGCCAGCATTATTGTTGGCCGTCACCCGTAGGCTGTAAGCAGTGCCAGGCTCCAAGTCTCCAATGTTGTAGCGTGTCTAAAGCATAAGATTTAATTTCAATGAAAATAATTTGTGGCTTGAGCAACTCACGTTGGATTCTATTTTATTGGAAACAATAATCCAGTCGCCGCCTGATCTATAGTGCTTGAACTCAATGCTAAAGTGTAAGATGGGACAGCCACCATCTTGCCAGGAGGATAGATCCAAGACCACTGACGTTGTATTGGTGCGGATGAAGCTATGCTTAGTGGGTGCAAAGGGCTTGTTGCCTGAAATATACATAAGAATGAAATAAGGATCAAACATATGCAATTTATATTGAAGTGCTTACCTTTGGTCTGAGCTGAGGCTACAGCGCTGGTGGCGCTGGGTCCGATTTTGTTAAAGGTATTCATGGTGAACTGATAGCGCGTGCCGCATTGCAGATTTTCGAGCATGTACGAGTTGATGCGTCTGTCTACTTGGAGCTCCTCCCACTCGGCTGATTCGCGTCTGTAGGCCAGAGTGAAGCCTCTGAGCGGCGACCCGCCAATGTCTTCAACTCTCCATTGTATGGACACGGCGTTCTTATGCACTGAATTTACCGAAACCACAGGCGCAGCAGGTGGCACTAGAAGTAACAAAGCAAAGAATTGAATGCGCTTCTGAAGCTCATGGAAATGTGAGACCCACCTTGCACATACAGCTGATAGACTATATGATCCGAGCCAATTGGATTGCGCACCACACACGAGTAGTTGCCCTCGTGGGAGCGTTGAATGTTGCGCAGACTCAATGTGTTGTCGTTGCTGACTTCCAGCTGGAACTGCTGCTTGGAGCGCGTATTCAAAGTCTTCCATTCGGCGCTCGCCTTGGGATGCCCAACGTATATGCAGGCCAGTTTAATATCAGATCGCCAATTGACAGAGATGGTTTGGCTAAAGGATATTATGGCAGCGGGTATGGAAGTGCTGGGCACGAGCTTTATGACCGGTGTGCTGGGTCCTTGGCCCACGCGCGTTGAAGCTGTCACCCAGGACTCGTAAGTCTCGCGGAAATTCAAATCCTTTGCTTCAAAGTGTCGATTATGCGCCGGCAGCACTTCTTTGAGTATTTTCAACTCCTGACCCTTTTCCAAGATGCGTATGTATACATTATATTTGGTTATTAGCCCGTTGGGTCTGCGTGGCGGCAGCCAGCTGATAATCACAGAGGATTCGCTGCTGACCACAGACTTCACCAGCTCAGGCGCGTCTGGCACGGCCTCCTCTGTTACGCAGGATACTGCAGGACTTAGCACGCCCTCGCCGGCACGTGTGAAGGCGAGCACTTGAACACTGTAGTTGGTAAAGGGCTGCAGTCCGTGAAGAACAGTGCTTAGAGCAGATGTGATTTTAGTTTCGCGCACATTGTATTCGCTTTCCAGCGAGCCCGGCTCGTAGAGCAGCTTGTAGCCCTGAATGATGCCGTGGCTCAATTCCTTTGGCGGCGCTTGCCAGGAGATTTGTATGTTCTGCGCAGTGAGCGCAATGCATGAAACTGACTTTGGATACGCCGATGGCGCATCCTCCAAAGTGTGACCCATGACCATATCGCTGGGCGGTCCATCACCCTTTATATTGAACGCTGAGACTGCAATTCCATACTGCGTATACTTCTCCAAGCCGGTCAAACGAAAATCATTCAAGCCCTCCGTTGTCAAACTGCCGACCTTTGTGTGATTCTTCACGCTGTCCGGCGAGCCTTGCTTCTGATAGCTTATGGTGTAGCCTAGCAGATCGCCGTTCCACGAATCTCGCACAGGTGCGCGCCATGTTATCAGCAACTAAAAGCAACAGAATTTAGAAACAATTACAATCAACACTCTATGAGCAACATTTGTTGAATTTATTATTTGTATAGCATAAATACTTTGGGCGCCGTCAAGACTTGCCTGTTGTGGCCCCAGTGGCTCCACGGTCACATCTTGTGGCGCAGCTGAAGGTACTTCCGAGTCGGTTTGTACAAACAGCACGTCGCTGGGAGCGCTGGTGCCCAAATGATTCTCGGCATACAGGCGTATATGATAGACCTGAGCGGGTCGTAGAGAGCCCAGCTGAGCGGTAGTCCGATCTCCCGGTAGAAGCTTTTGGTTGTTGTGCTCATGCCACACGTCTAAAAATACAAAAGCATTAATGGATTATTGATTTATTTATATATATATTTATGTGCATACCGCCAGCCTTCTTATATTGTAATATATAATTTGATATCGGTTGGGAGTCGCGATTATTGCCACCGCCGCCACCCAAAAGCACCGAGTCCTGATCATTAGGCGACCAAGCAAAGGTCACTGAACGACTGCCCAGATCCCGCACATGCAAGTTGACTGGAAAGTTGGGCGGCTCTTGGACCTGCACGTGTATAACACTTCGATCCCGCCCATAGGCGTTGCTGGCTATGCACGTGTATTCGCCTCGATCCGTGAGCACCGTTTGGAGTATAGTAAGCTCGGATGAAACGCTGCGAGCCAACGGCGAGTTCTTTATATGATAGCGTATATCATAGGATGGATCTATGCGGTTAGCCTTGGAACGCCATGATATCTCCAATGGCTGATCTCCATTCGCCTCACAGCGCAGCGTAATGCGCTCTCCGCGTCGCACTGTCAACTGCTTCTTGGCCACAGTAACTGATGGACCCACTGTTGATAAAAAAGAAAATTAATTTAAAATATTATTTACTTAATTTCAGCGCTTACCGTGTACTGTAAGTTTGACAAGCGTGCTTAGACCAGCGCCAATGCCATTGCTAGCCTGGCATAGATAGCTGCCCTCGTGCTCTCGATTCACCTTGGATATGATAAGCGAGCCATTCGCATGGGCAACAAGCACCGAATGTGAGTTGCCATTTCCACCGCCATAGCTCAGATCTCGATACTCGCCGGAATCACCTAGAACACAGCTAGAACTTAAGCAATTATTTGTTATAGCTAAAGATCCATACCTATGGACTGTTTCCATTGAATTGTTGGTGTGGGAAAGCCATCGGCTTGGCATGCAATATTAACTGCATTGCCCAAGATAGCGTCTTGGTCGGTGGGCTTAACAATCCAACGCGGCGGTACTATATCAAGATTGGTAATTTATATAGCCAGGCAGTAGAAAAATATATTTATATAGAGTGCCATGCAAACATAATGCAAAATTTACATGCTTAAAACTTTATATTAAATACATGCAAGCAAGCTAAGAAATTCAAAACTATATACATCTAGATATTAACTTTGAGTTGACTAGTTGGCCAATTAAGTAACACAATGTATTTTAATTTGTTAGGCAATCAAAAACTATTTTGACACATGCCATTATTCAGTGTTTGAACGTTTCTATAAATTAAAAAAATAGGCAGAAATTAAGAATTGAATATACAACAGTAAGGAAATAGGAGAAGAATGTACGTTAGGTTTATTGCATTATGTCGTTGTTATTGTAAGGTCCACTGTCCTTAGACACACACTTTAACACAATTTCGGGTCTTAAGGCCAACTAAGTCATTTTACACTTCGCCTAGTTTACATGCGGAATAATTCATGCGACTTCCGGGTTACGTTAATCCCGTATAAGACATCACTGGTGTTCAAGCATTTTGGGTGCAGTTGTGCCAAGTGCATTGTGCTCTGTGCTGCGATCGCCTGAAATATATATTATACAAACATTTCTCCCCAAACAAATTTAAGAAGTGCCCTCCACGGAGAGCAGACTTTGAATAAACTACAAGAAGTATCAACTGAAATAAATGCATATATTGTCTAAGCGAAACATCATAATAATAGGATTAAGAAAGATTTTGATACATCATATTTCGAAACATCGCAAGGAATTGACATGTATTTAGAATAAGGACATATTTCAGATATTTCAGGTGTTTCCGTTGAATAACTAAGTGACATTGCCTGAATGTTTATTATGCATTTTTATTTTTCTTCACTTTCAAATTTCCCCAGGTGCATTGCTCTACAATAATTACGGTGATTTGGTGTTGCGGTGCAAAGTACATTTTCAATATGATTGAGTTAGAAGACCTTGGGGTCTTTAGTCTAGAAATTAATAGTTACACTTGATTTACCCGAAACCGAAAGCACCGCGGTATACTCAACAGTGCCAGCGTGATTGGTCACACTGCAAGTGTAGTTGCCATTGTGGGATGAGGAGACGTTATGTATGGATAATATGCTGGAAAAGGGGGCATACTGATTGATTGTCAACGACGCATCCTGATATAAAAACCCCATCGCCCTTGTTATGCGTTGGCGTCGTTATGGGCTTGGCGGTCTCGGTACCGCTCTTTGCGTTGCCCGGTTGGCTTAAGATTGAGACATTATTTCTGTGCCATGTGATATTAAATGGCTGATCTCCTTGGCTACTGGAGCACATTATCTGTGTCCGCATACCTTCGGTTATCTCGTCCTCAAATGCAAAGGGCGATATACGCGGGGGAACTAAACAGTCGATAGCAAAATAAATAGTTTCATATATAATTTACAAAGTTGATAAAAGCATTCAAATCATAGATATACAAAGTTGATAAGATCTTAAGTTACTTAGATAGAATATTGTAGACTTCACTGTACCAAAGATACAATAACATCATATATGCTAAATTTAAATGAGTTTCCAAGCTTCTGGAAGTAAGTACTCTAAATAAACGTTTATAATTATAGCTAGAGATACTTAAATCGTAAACTAGTATACTACTTATTATTAAAAATAGTGAATAGTTTTGGAATAAATTTAGTTTTAAATCAAGGTAAAAAACATTCAAATTACTACATTCAAGCAATTATAAAGAAATGTTTATGTCTAAATCATAAATTCCAAATTATAATTCGCCGCAAGTAAGTAAGCCAGGCTTACTCACAGAATAAAAAAAAAGAACAAAAACATAATTATTAAAATGCATGCATTCTTTATAAACTCAAATGGAACAACCATTTTCGCAATACAAAAATTTACAATGTTATAAATATAATAATAATAATAATTAAATATTAAGCAAGAATTATACAATTTTATATTAATATATAAATGTAATATAGTGACATAAGATAACATTTTAGCACTGTTTTGTTAGAAATAAAATTGTAAGGATTGTATATTTTGTAAAGCGAGCGTTCACTGTACATAAAACAAGCATCACAGCATTTCATTAACAAATTAAAGGAGAACACAAACATAAATTGGACTGTAAAAAGTGCGCTATATACTGACTACATAGTTTATTAATTGTTCTACCATAACAACAACAACAATAACAACAGTAACAATTAACAACAAAAGGAAAATGAAAAAGGCAAGCATTTTGCAAGTACCATTAACTTTGAGCTGTGCAGAGTGCGTTACAATGGCGGCATCATTTTGTACGCGGCACGTGTAGGTGCCGCTTTGGTCCCTCGTCACACTTGTGATGCTGAGGGCGCTGGTAAAATCATCATTTTGGCGAATTGTCACAATGCCGTTACTTTCACCACTACTACGCCCATTGTCATTCGAGGCGATGTGCTCGCTTTGATAGGTAATCGCTGACGCCGATGGTGACGTTAGAGATGAAGAAGAAGAAGAAGACAACTGCGATCCGGAACCGGAACCCAATACAGCAACGCCACCGGTACCCATAAGCCCGCCGCTGACACCGACACCGACACCATCGGCCGTGGCTGATGGTTGCAGAGCCTTTCCATCCTTCAGCCATGTGAATGAAAGCGGCAGGTCCCCGGTGCCAATAACGCACTGAATGCTTGTACGGTCGCCCACATTCAGATCGCGTGCGAATGAGAATGGTGTAATCTTGGGTGGAACTGTATTGATTGATTGATTGATTGATGTGCATGTTCAGTTAGCAATTCAATTACACACACACACACTAGTTCTTAAACTATTTAATAAATTGCAAAGCCATTGCCAAATGGCATTCACTAGAGTTCTGTCTAAGCCAAAGAGAGTTCGAAGGCAATTCGAGAGCAATTCACACCCACAGTAATGCAGTCGGCTAAATATTTATGCGAATGTGTCAGTTGTTCCTCATTATTATTGTACCTCAACATTAAATATTTAATTTGACGTACATTGGCGAAGAGTTCCGAACTGACTACAAATCAAAACGCCATAATGACGTTAAACCGCAATTATTTGCTCTGTGATCGAGATCGTTGGACGGTTTAACTTTTTTATTTGTTCTGGAGCTGAGCTGACAACTCACAACTGTGGCGATGGAAACACTGGAATCAAAAATAATACCGCGGATGCCAAAAGCGTGTGTGCAAGTGCAAGATTCAAGATTCAAGTGCGGGAATGCGAATGCTATGACAATTATATAAAGTGCAGTGTAAGTTGAATAAAAGGTGCAGAGAAATTGGTGTAAGTGTAAATATTTAAAGTGAAAGTGAAAGTGAAAGTTGGAAAACTGCTGCAGCACATACGCAGACCACATTTAAAGACAAGTACTTAAAGTTAACTTAGCTTAACTTAGGGTAAATCCAAACAGCAGTCAGTCTTTGATATTCTTCTCTGGCTTAAGCTAAGCTATGATTATGTGTAAGTTAGTTAGAGAAAGTGAAACGTGCTGCATGCATTTCAAATGCATTTTTCACGTGCATCAGCCTCATTGCTTTTTTTATTATTATTATTAGTACGCTTCAGTTACACATGTGTACATGCAACTCTTGTGTGGAAAATTTGATGCTTAAATTAATTTGCAAGCCCAATTGTTTACCGCAATTATATCGCAATGCCTCGCATAAAATTTGAAATGATTAGTTAGTCAATCCGTTGCAACTGCATACATACCCAACACTTTCACCTCCACCGAACGCTGCGATGTGTAGTTGTGTTTGTTCCGAGCTATGCAGGTGTAGGTCCCCTCATCGGCAGCACGTTGCACGTTCTCTATGACGAGGCAGCCGTTATGCGCACGCTGTCACATGTTGATGGGCAGGCGTATCCCGTCTATGGATCAGATGAGCTGATTAGTGCATTTATCTACCACAATTTAAAGCCATACTTTCAATTTCGAATACTAATTAATTTAATTATTTCATTTAATGCGTTTGTATTGCAAACTATTACGATTAAATGAATTTTACAAATATTGCGGCATCATCTGAGAGTATTGAATATAATCAGATTATTTTGTAGATTATTTTCATGCATACGAAACTATTTTATTAGGCAACTTTCCTTTATGAAAACTTCACATAATGCATAATGTACATATATATAAAATTGTTTATTTTTTTAATATTAAGATTCTTTTGTAGAAAAAAAGAATCATATCAATCGATTATCTCAATTGGCCAAAAATAATTGAAACAAATTTACTGCTTCAAAGTATTCAATTTCAATTATTTTTAATCTAATTAGTATTGTTAAATATTTAACTATTTAATTATTTATATTATAATCGCACATAATCCCACATTATTTTTCATTTATTTATTTAACTATTAAATTAAGCAGAATCGAAATTTAATTATTACTTCACGTTTCAAAAAAACAAAACTACAACTAATAATTATTATTTAACAGTTATTACTTTACCTTTCTCGATGTGCACCGTGTCAATGGGATAGCCTGCTATGGGACACTTCAAGGTGAATGTCTTTCCAGCCACAGCAGACAACTTGGGCATATGTCGTATATAGGGCATGCCTGTTGAAGGAATTAAACTAGCTTGAGTAGCTGCCAAATAAGTCCGCAGGCTGTGACTTACCGTAAATATTGAGACGCGCCGAGTGCGATACATCGCCAGCTCTTGAAATTGCTTTGCATTCATAATCGCCGCCATCTTCCGACTTGACTGCAGATATATTGACATGGCTAATGACGTCACCGAATGTGGTTACGTACTGACCAATCATTAGACGATCGTTCTACAAAGAGCAAATTGCATCAACATTATTAACTTTAAATAAACAAACACATAAACTTACATTTGGCAGTGGAAAGCCGTCCAAGTGCCATTCAATCTTGGGCGTGGGATTGCCGCTGGCACTGCACTTCAAGGAAACAGAAGGTCCTGGCTGCATGGTTTGCTCAATGAACTTGTAAAGCAGCTGCGGGGCAACCTCTGCAAATAAACAGCGTAAGATAAGTAAAACAATAACTGTTGCATATTTATGTGCGCGCTCACCTCCCAATCTAATTTCCGCTGAGCTTTGCGTTGATTCCAAATCGTTTTTGATCACACATTGATACATGCCCTTGTCCTCCTTTACAATGGAGGTAATGCGTATGTGCTCCTTGGAGAGCAAACGCACGCGTGCTCCCGAACGCAAAGTCTTGCCGTCCTTAAACCAGGATACCACTTGCTTCGGAAAACCGGATGTGCTGCAAATCTATAAATAAACGTTAACAAGTTTGCATATGCAAAGCATAAGCTGCATGGGCGTAGACAGTAAAATATAAAGTCTAGTTCCCCCTTAAATTGCATACTGGCTACGCCCATGATAAGCAGCAAATATGTGCACAGTTCACTTTACTCACTAAGTCAGCTGTGTGGCCAAGATTAACCGTCTGTATCCTAGGCTGTATGCTAGCGGAGAGCGGTGATGAAACCGCCAGCTCCACCTCCAGCGTCTCGCTGCCCTCGGAGTTGGTGACGGCGCAATAGAACATTCCATTGTCGGTCTTGGCAACGGCTGATAGGATAAGCGTGCCGTCTTTGATTTTTGCACGCCCGGTGGCAAGCATGTGTTGCATGGACTCCTCATTGTTGGAGCGTGTGGTGTACCATCTGTAATTAGTAAGCAAGCATAAATACGCATACGACATGTTGACCGCAGAAAAAAGCATTTCTTTTAATTTCTTTCGCTGCCAACATGCGAATGTACATATATTTACTTATATACAGTATATAAGCCTTTATTATACGAAAAAAAAAATATACATATGATATATATAAGAAAACGGAACGAGAAACCAACGTATCCTAGTCCAATCCCCTTTTGCACATATATATGCTGATATATATGTGTGTGTGTGTGTATTTGGTCATGAACGTCAAGTACAGACTCTCAATTTAGCAGCTTTCCAAACTTACGTATGTACAATGTATGTACGCACACATGCAGATGTACATACATTTTAAAAAATACAGACTGAAATTTATACACAAAATTTCCTACAAATATACTAGTCGGCATAAATATACACACACTCTTGGAGTAGACATGTCATGTGTGTGTGTGTGTGCGTATGTGTATATAAGAGTTAACGTTAGCACACACACACACACACATACATCATACCACAAAGTCATGAGGCAAAGAAAAATATCATGCAGAAAAATTCAAGAGGAGAACATCGCAAATAAAACAAAGCAGCAGCAAAATCTCCAACTCGCTCAAACCCCAGAGCCAGCTCGTTGACGACTCGTCGACAACGTTACTGCTAAACGCTTGGAAACGCAAACATATATACATTTGCACATGCTAACATCACACACACACACATGAATATATATGTATGTGTATATATATATTTGCGTATGCAGGCATGCATGCATGTATGTTCCGCTAGTAAAGAGCGAAGCAGAGTCACATTTGCATGTGTGTGTGTGTGTGTGTGTGTGTGGGTGGGGGGGCTGGTGGCAACTTCACAACGTTTAAGTGAAGTTGTAATTGCGGCGGACTTAGTCTAACGGGACCGGAGACGTTGCCGACGAGACGACGTCGTGGAGCAAGCAACTCAAAGAAGGCAAGCAATGAAACAAATTTAGTTGGTTCGCTTGACTGCATTGACATGCAGAATTTTCTACACACACACACATGCACACACACATACACATGTATATACTTGGCTATATACATACATACATGTGTTTGTGGATCTGAACGTGCCCACAGCAACATGCAAAGCATGCAGGGGGCAGAACCACTTTGAAAAACTCATTCTGTAAGTACTTGAGAAGGGTTCTACCAGCAGCAGCGGGCCCATCAAGTCATTTGATAAATAAAAAGGGAGTAATGATTAATGAGAAAGGGTGTGGCGCACAAAATTAATAAAAACCGCATTAAATTTTTCGACTTTCTCGCACAGTTTCTAGCAAAGCGAGCGGCAGCAATTATTTAGCCACAGACATAAGCTAGATAATTGGAAGTTGTTGCTTCTGAGGATAGCAACTTACCTGTAAGTTGGTTTTGGATTCGCGTAGGCCACGCAGGAGAGCACCAAGGGATCGCCCACTCTGGCCATTAGAGCAACAGACTTTTCATTAAGTATTGGCGGCACAAGCTCTTGAATTTCTGCAAATTATCGTTAAAATGTTATTCGAGATGCAAAAGTCGTGTATAATTTTAAACTGATAATTTATAAAGTAATGCATTTAACCGATGCAATGCATTTCTCAGCACTTCTCTGCTGCCTGTGAACCCAACTGCGTGTAATTGAATCTTACCTGTTAATTGAATTTTGCCAGCATTGCTGCTCACTATGGAGTCCTGCGTTAGTTTGTGATGTGTGCGACAGCGGTAAATCTTTTGCGAATCGTTTCTGGTGATGTTATAAATTAAGAGTTCGCCCGTTGGCAACATATGATTTTTACCATCTGTGTATGCAATTTAATAAATTAATGCATTGTGCACATAAATTGCGTAAAATCAAACATACCGCCCTCTAAGGATGGATAGATATTAAAGTTGGGCTCTTGTAGCCACGACGTGACAGTTACGTACTCCTTGACGAACGAGGGAATGTTGCATTTGATTAAAACATTGCTGCCAATAAATCCACCAGGATTCTGAACTTCCGGCTCGTAATGCTGATAAACCACTGCAAGATTAAAGTTTAAAGTCGAGTTGCCAATGCATTGATATAAATTAATAAATAGCAATTCATTCATTCATTCAGACATACACTTCAATATTCAGTAGCTTATATTAAGCTATTGGTATGTCAATCGGTGTATGCTTTATCTGTATTTGCAAATTGGAACACACATCTTGCTGGACTAACAGACTCTGGCAAAGCGTATACATTGCTTCATAATAAATTGATTCTAAATTATTCGGCACAGTTAAATTGAGAATGTTGCATTGCTAGAAAATCGAAATAAGCTTGAATTTATTCACGAAAATTCCAGCTTGAGTTTCTTTTATTTTGCAGCTGGCAACAAACGAATTCCATGAAAAACTCCCTCGAGGTTCCTTTTGGACAGCACTATCAATTTCAAGGCACCGACCGAATGTATCTATGTATCTGTATCTATATCTGTGCATGTGTATGTGTATGTGCATCGAATATATTCAGTTTCTTTAAAAGAAAACATGCATAACTGAAACATGCATAGACACTTGTTTCTTTGTAAGGATGTTGCTGCTGTTGTGTACACACTTGTACATATGTATGTTATATAAAAACAACTGCGTATATGTGTGTGTGTGCGGGTACATTGACCAAGCATCCATATATGCAAACGTATGTGTGTGTGTATTTCATGCATACTACATGTCCTGCTACGAAAGCAACGAAATTTCGTTGCTTGTCACATACACAAACACAAAAACACATGCAAAAAGGTAACATTGGCAAAACAAACAGGTAACTGCACATTTCGAGTCTCTGCTCGAATTTTACATACCCTAAAGAGTATTATTCAAAGAGCATTTAGTGCTATATATACCATAGTACGCACTTCTCTGCTCTTGTTATTTCGATTTTTACATTCTGGAATTTATTTTAAATTCTGCTAACAAAGCCCAAATTCCCGACCTACTCTAACATGGCAGCCTACAATTCCACGTATGCTCGTTTATTACGGTTGCAAAATTGAAAAACAACAAGCCCTGCCCTGCTAGAAACAACAACAACATGCACCTCTTGTACCAAAAAAAGTTCAAACTGCCAAACGAATACAAACTGCGTTGCCAAAAAAAAAAAAACAAAAAAAAACAGAGAAAAAATCTAATTGCAACCTTTCGTCTATGGCCAGGCAACAGTATCAGGGAAAATTCGTTTTCCTCGAATTTGGAAAATTGGAATTTCGATGCTGCGCACAGTGTGGCAAGTGTCATGCAAATGTGTCGAACTTCAGTGTACACAATTTTGATTAACTACAGCCCACATGCAACAACTGATCTGCTTGCTAGAGTTACAAGCAATGCTGCATTTGGTACCACTGTGCGTGGAGCAGCAAAAACATTGGACATGCGCCCAACTGCAGTTGCAGCTTCACTGTTGAGTGAAGCGGGAAAGTACACATATGCATACTAGTTCTCCACATACAACTGTACACTTGTCTATGAATATGTATGCGTGTGTGTGTGTACATGTTGGCGGCTATGTATGCGAGTGGGCAGCCGTATGCCCTTGTTATTGCTTTCGTGTTCTGGTGGCTTTTGCATTGCGTTTTCTAGAAACGTAGTGTAGGTCAGTTGAGCTCCAGTTAGAGATATATATACACTGCTATATACCTCTATCTCTCTATATATATATATATATATATGCCTGACTTTTTATATCTACCTATATATAACATCACAATCTCAATGCTCGTACACGCATGCAATTGATAAATGATGCGCAATAAACTAAAAAATTTGCATTCTTCTGCAGTCCGCTTTACAATTAAATTCAACAATTGTGGCTTAAGCTCTTCAAGCTGCTTTAAATGCCATTTCCCCAATGAGCACACATACCTGCTTTGATGACTACATCTCTGGATATAATCGTCCCCACGCTGTTGGCTGCCAGACAACGATATGCAGACCAGTGCACGTCCTGTCGGAACTCTTCAGCTGCAAATGGTGGAAAATGCAGCGAGCTATTTGCCAAAATATGTCGAACCTGCAAAGGAATTTCAATTTTAGATGTGACTTTCGTTGGCGCTAAATTCTGAGCGTTTTAAAATTAGCAAATATTTCTCTTAATTAAAGCACAATTTCTTGGTTGTTGTTGGCATACCTTTGATATGGATGTTATTAGATTGTTTTCCTTATCGAGCCACTGAACGTTTGGTGCTGGATTTCCATTAGCTATGCAGTTTACCGTGTAGCCAACAGTGTTCATAAATTCAATTCTACTCGGGGGCTCATTTGTAAAACTGGGTCCTTGTGTATCAAAGTAATTTGATATCTCTGTGAAAACAAAATAAACATTTTGAAATTATTATTAACTGTATTTGCACACAATTTATGCAGCGTTGTTATTTGACGTTTACCTTTACAAAAATAAATAAAATCAAAGCTGTAAGCAAATGCAAAAATATATAGCATACTTTTTAGCGCAAATATGTTCAACTGATTGCATAGCACACTCGATTAGATTATTTACATTTAAAGAGTTGGACCATTAATTGTAATGATTAACTAATGTTCAACAACAATTTATTCTTATAAACATAATTCCAGAAAAGTTCTACTAGCAAGCGACGTATACTTAATTTACCAAAGCCTTGCACTGTTTGTTGCTCACACGTTTATATTTGTCACATAATATTTGTTTGTATTTCTTGTAATTACAAATTATCTTACTACAACTTGAAATCGTAATCAATAAGTAATTGTAAATATTTCAGCTAAGTACTACAATTATTTTGCAAAATGTATTTCATTTATTTGTCGTACTAATTCACAGACTTGTCTGAGTGTCATAGGATTTGCAGATAAGTGCTCCCGCATAGCCAAAAGTACTCGTAATGATAATCATGCAGCAAATATGGGTCGATTATGTGGTTAGTGACAGACAGGCAGGTTGTTCTTTGAATCGGCTTTCACACAATTAACCCTTAACCTGCGTAAATAGCTGTTAATTTGCTAAGCTCGTCCACACACACACACACTCGCACTCCATAACAAACATTGAATGCGAAGCTTTTACTGAAGGAGCAACGCAATGCCTGAGCACATTTCAAAGAGGGAATGTGCGCTTATCTATTCTGCGATTGCATCATGATAAGGCCTAGATAATGACACTCTGGGCTAAATTTGCTTCAACATAATAGCCGTTGACTTAATCATTAAACCGCTTTCAGTATGAATGAACTTATCTTGATGGAGCACAAAAGAAAAACCTGGCTAACAAATAAACTGTGAGTGGATGTTGCGGCAAGGCTAGGCGAAGCTGCTTTTAAAGCGTTTGCATATTTCAAGCTGATCTGATAAACCCAATTTAAATGTTGCTGAAAAGCAACTGACAAACAGAACAATTTAGACTCTTTTATATCATGCGCTGGTAATAATATTTCCATAATTCAAATATATAATAAAATAAAGATGCTTACCTGTGGTGCTTGCGGGAACAGTGAAAGTCAACACAAAGCTGCATAAAATTAACGAACTCCAACATGATGAGTATGCTCTACACATTTTGTAGGTTGTTTAGAAAATTTACAAGCAACGCGTTTATGCTTAAGCTTAAGTCTGCGGCGTTATCCTTCTGCAAGTGTAATAAAACTCATTTTTAGTATTTTCTTATTTAAATTTAAGTACAACAAATGTTATAGCATATACTACGAATTGGCATAGCAATTTTATTTCAAAAATCTACACACTTGTTAGTATAAGAGTGGTAAATAAAATATGTGAGCAAACACTTTTGAGCGGGAAAGTTGATTAATAACAAACAAACAACAAAGGAATCTACTTAGTGTCGAAAAGCTTATTTATCGTGTTTATAAATAATTATTAGTAAATATTTGAAATACGCATACACGCTCTTAGGAAAGAGAATCAAGTTAAGAGCGAGAGAGAGTTTGAGAGCGAGCAAGCGAGTGAGAGACAGCGCCAGTTTACATGCTGAAACCGTTATAATTATTAGTTATGCATCGCATGTGACAATAGTAGATTCAAAACGCTGTTATCATAATTCTTATCAAATACTCACATGGACATTCAAGCAGCACCTTGCACGTTTGCCAGTTGTACATGCGTGTGTGTGTGTGTGTGTGTGCGTGTCCTTAATCAGCTGGACTTGGTTGATTAATATTACACTGTGGCATCCGGCTGAATGACTTTTGTTACATAAACTTAATAAACACTTATTCAAGTTACCGGTCTTGTATATAAGTATACTTATATACAAGCATATGTGTGAATTTATTTATATTTTATTTTTAATTTGTTTGCACTCTGCGTGTCCTGCTAGCTCAACATTTCATTCGTTCAAACCACAGCTCTGCTTTTTCAACGAACACATGTCTGTATGTACACTTTGACTGATGTAGAGATGGTCGACGCATCCAACTATAAACATAAAATTTGTATAAAAATCATCTTGTTTGTTCACACCCGCTGCGATTCTATATACAACTGGCACCTCGGACGCGTTGACGAAGACTGACACAAGTATCAGCAGCAGCTTTCGCAAGCGACTCCCCGGAGCGAAGATGCGTGCTGCGCGCAGCATCTGCGCAGATGCTGCGTCGCAGCTAAGCTTTAGTATAACAGTATCGAAAGCTTTAGGCATCAACAGCTGCTCCATGGGCAGTCAACGAATGAAGCGTGCGCTTAGCTCAACGTAATTAAATTATTGAAAATTGTTTTTTAAAATTCATTTAATTGAGGATGCGTACATAGTATTTGCTAAAACCTAAAACTACACTTTATTTACATAGACATTGACTGCAGCTAGTTTATTGATATTTAGTCCTTTTCACATTAAAACTTAGGGCATCCGTCGTACGCTTGCTGACCACTTTCTGTCCGAGTTCTCTGGAATGACAAAACACAAGTGCATTATAGTAAAGATAAGTCCAGCAAGGATAATTATAATCAAGTTAAATGTCAGAACTCACACCGCCAAGTTGATATCCACAGTTTTATTAACATTTTGTCGTGTCAAGTCATTCCACGCCGGAGCAGGTGTCCGCAGGGCCGTCGCTGGGTTAGGAACTTTGCCCGCAAGTTGCGTCGGTGTCATTGATCGATAATTAGTCAAATCGACATTATTCTTGGCGCTTGAATCAACCGAGCCTCCAGCGAATTTCCTGGGAATAGTAAGTGACATTTTATTTCTTTTCTGCTTGGTTAATGTTTCTGCAACGGACTTCGTAGCTGATACAGGCGATAATGCAGGCATAGACTTCTCCACGGCTGTGATGCTTTTCGTCATTAATGCAGGCAAACTTTCAACGGATTTTATTGTAGGAAAAGTATCTTTCGGCTGTTTAGCAACATTTGCAGTTGATTTGGCTGTTGGTGATGAACGTGGCTTGGTGCTTTCGGCAATCGTGTTGACGGCAGTTAAGGATATGCTTGGTGGCATTTCGGTTAGCTGCTTGGTAATGCTACTGGTGCCTGGTGGACTGGTTGTAGGTATTATTTGCATTTCAGTGTTACTTTTGAGATAATCCTTTGATAGGCCTGAGGCACGATTAGCATTAAAGGCTGCTGGAAAGTTTATAATGGGGCTCTTGGTAGATTTGGCATTGCGTTCCTCTTCACTTGGATTACTCTCCTTTACGGCATTACGCTGTTTAACGGACTGTGCTGTCAACTTCTTCAGAGCTGTGGTATTTTTAGCTGAGCTAGAGATTGACGATGAGGTCAGATCGATCGAACCGGTAATTGGTGCCGAAGATTTTGCCAAGGACAATGGATTCCTCGACAACGAAGCTTCTGTAGCTGCTGTTGGCTTTGTTAGATCAACTGAGGTTACAACTGGCGCCGTAGTCGTTGTAGTAGTTGCTCGAAATTCTGGAGTTGTTGTGGACCGCTGTACATTGCTTTGCTCGTTGGATTTTCCTCTTTTATCCTTCTTACTAGCATCCATATTGTCCAGAGTTTTTTCATACAACGCGTTTGACAATGACTGTATTTTTGCCTGCAAATCCTGAGCGGAGGCTGGAGGTGGAGGTGGAACCGGAGCGCCGTATGCCTGCGCTGAATAATTCAACAAACCTGCCAGCGGGTTTTCAAGCAGTTGCTTATACTGTCCCAGAGTAGACATCACATTATTTGTGCTAGTGCTTGCCGAAGAGATCGCTTGTGCCTGAGATTCTGCAGTGAGTGAATGATGAAGTTGTGACAGCGCCAAGGGATTGTTGCGCAGCTGAGTATCAAATAGACCAAAGTCCCTTGGAAGTGATTTGGCATTTTGTGAGTTTGACATGTTGGGCATAAGCGGAGGAGTGGGTACCATGCGATTCATGTTGGGCGCATTGAGGACGCCAAAAGGATTTGGCGTAAAGCTGGGATCATTCAAAACGGAGTTCATTTCAGGATAACGCAGCGAAGAATACTTTTGATACAGATTTAAAGTGTCTAAATAATTTGGATTCATGCCGTAATTATACCCCGGCATTAACGATGCAGATTGTAGACTGTAGTTAAGTAGAGTTTGCATCTGTAAAAGAATCATATTTAAAATTTACTTCAAATTGTGCAAGGTATTTCTCACATCAAGACTTGGCACCCCACCCATATGAGCATATGGGTTCTTCAAAGGAAAGGCAGGATTCAAAACCCTAAAACAAAAGTAAAATCAATTATTTACTCAAGATTTGGCATTAAAACAACTTACTTATCCACATTTACACCCTCTTGTTGAGCTAATTGAATGGACAATAAATATTTAAAGTAGATAATTACAGAGTTAGGCACAAATTACATACCTAAATTCATTTGTAATTCTCTCTCGTATGTGTCCCATGCATCAGCCTTTTCCTGCTCACTCAGCTCCTGTTCCACTTTATTTTCTAACAGAGTATCGTGCTCATGATATTTATAAACCAGCTCAGACTGACGCAATAAATGCGCTAATATTGTATCTTTGGGTAGCAGGGGCATTGGTCTTTCAGATTGCTGTGGATGCGTTAAGCTAAGAACAAAATTAAAGTTTATAGCTAGAATAAAATTGCAGGTAATTGAATTTCTTACGTATAGAGCTCAGCTAATTCTGCCATATTATAATGCCTGTCAATCTGCTGCTCATCGACAACTCTGAAGCTCATTGCTTGCTTTGTCACAGAGCGAGAATAAACCTTCTCCTCCATCGTACCCTGAAAACATATAAAATAAAATTAAGCGCAATAAAATCGTATACAAATATAAGTCTTACCATTGCTATTAAACGATATATATAACAGTTCTTCTTTTGGCCCAATCGAAATATACGAAATATATTTTGTTGATCGTTTGAGGGATTCCATGAAGTATCCAGAATTATAACTCTGTTGGCACCGGTTAGATTAATACCCTGCCCTCCAGCTTTGGCAGATATTAAAAATACACGCGCTCGTCTGTTCGCTTCACTGTTGAAGCGCTTGATCATTTCATGGCGTATATTTTTAGCTGTTTTGCCATCGAGCCTATAATAATCCTGCCCACTTATCCAAGTATTGGATTGTTTTGTTGCGTTTGGTATATCTGCAAATAAACAGTGATTAATAAAATGTAAAAGGAAATTTGAAAACAATAAGCTTACGTATGTGTTGCAATATTTCGGGATCATTTTCTGTGATTTTTTTGAAAAAGTATTCAACTACATTTAGCACGGCAACAAAGGCAGAAAAGATCAAGCTAAAATAAAAAGTGTTTAGTTTAGTTAAAACCAAACGCTCAACAGATTTGTACAATAGCCTTACCATTTTTCACCTTTTTCTTCGCACATGCGTAGAATGGAGAACATTACACGCAGCTTGTTACTTGGCATAATGGTTTCCAGATCCTTTTTTGAAAGATATTTGCGCCACCAATCGTTAGTCACTGATATAAGTCCAGTTTGGCTATCGTAAATATCATCCGGCTGATCATCGTCAGAATGCGGAAGTCCAGGCCTTTTGTTATCTTTTTTATTCTTTAGCTGAAACGGTAAGACAAATTTAGAATCACTTACTAAATTTCAAGTGTGGCACACTTACCATATTCGCATTTTTCCAAGCATCCTCTAAGACTTTGGGATGTGTCCATATCTGTGCAATAATATCAGGTTAAGCAAATGTTCAGCCAATCTCAAGCTCTATAAATACCTTTCTTAGCACTGTGTAATCTGTTATTAGACTTTTTCCCCGACTATCTCCTCGGCTTGCTATGGCTTCCAGAATATATTCGTAAAGTGTGTTCTAAAAGTTTAAAATTGCATATTTTAAAACTTCCATTGCTTCTACGCTAATGTTTGTTTCACTTACCTGCACTCCTGACATTGGAATAAAAAGCACGTATTCGAATTTTTGTGGCAAAAATGTCTGAAGTAGCTCTGCCTCTTTTCTCTGTACGAATTTGGATAGTTTTTTGTGTAAAACATAGGATCTTTGCTTCATAACTGTAATATCCTTCTTGCTTGAGTCCTTGTGCTGTCCATTTTTAATTGGATTGGCATACAAATTGGCAAACTCCTTTTCTGTGCCAAGGAACAATGGTTTTATAAAATTAACCATGCTGTAATCTAAAAATAAACAATGATTCATTAATAAATTTAAATATCATATATAAGCACATACATTCTTTAAGATTATTTTGAATTGGCGTTCCGGTGAGAATAATGCGCTTTGGTGTTTTTATTTTGGCAACAGCAAGGCTTATAGCAGATTTACTATTCTTTATAATGTGCCCCTCATCGCAAACAACAAGATCAGCACCTGAAATAATATTGTGATTAAAATACATACAACAGAATATAGTTCAAATGGAATTACCAGGCTGTAGCAAGAACTTGTTAACTTTATCTCGTATTGATTCCAGTTTTGAAGGATTTAAGTTGCCACGATTCTTATACGAGTGATAAAACACAAGAGATCGGAAAGCTTCATAGCCAACCAACAAGCAACCTGGTTTGCCTGGGGACGATAACGACCATTCCTCGATAAGCCGCAGCTTATCTGAAATATCGCTAGAAAAAATAATCACATACACGTGTTATTATTATGCCCATGTAATAGTTTTTATAAAACAAAAACTTACGAACAGTCCGGAAAAACGCAAACTTTGATGGGAGTTTTCTTTTTTAATGGACCCAACCAGCGATTCACCTCATCAGCCCAATTCATCACAGTACTCTTTGGACAGAGTACTAACACTTTCGTAGTGTTTAGCTCCTTGTATGATATTACCGTGTGTAGCAGCGCAATTAACTAAATACACAAGGATATTAAACTAGGTTGCACTTAATTGTGACATAAGTATATTACCTGCAGTGTCTTGCCAAGACCCATACAGTGAGCCAAGATGCAACCAGATCCAGAGTTCTTCTTTGCATGATCAATTCCAGCATAACAAGAGTCGTACATAAACTTGACGCCATCCTTTTGATGCGGCTTCAAAAGCTTTACCAAATGCTCATCAACTTCAATAAATGTTTTCGTGCTCTCAATATAATCAAGTACAAAAGCCCCTTTTTTGGCCTTTGGTAGATTATTTTTTATAGCCTTAGCAACCATTGAGTGATTTTTTTCAAGCCTGCGTATTCGATCAGTTTCAGATTTTTGAGCAACTCTCGTCTCACTAGCCAGCTGATCCATGCGAAGCATTGGCTTTATAATTCTCGTTTTCTCCTCTACTGGTTCAGGATCTGCGTCTGATAATTCACTTTCAGAGCTAAGAACAATTTCTTCATTTTGATTGCGTCTTTCTGCCTCCGCCAAAAGTTTTTCAAAGGACTTTTTAGATTTTTTTGGAGCACTCAAACTCGTTTTAAATTCATCGCTTGCATCAAGACTATCAGAGTCTTTGCTAATTATTCCAACCTCAGATTTGTTGTCTTTTGTGTCATTCAGCTCATCATCCTTTGGATCATCATCGTTGTCACATTTGAAGACTTCCAGAAATTTATCAACAACATCCTTAGTAGTTTCATTATCTGTGGAGCAGTCTTCCTTAGACAGATTGTAATCACTTTGGTCAGAGAGCCCCGAATCACTGTTTGAATCGTCCAATAATTGTTTCTTTATTTGCTCATTGAAACGTGAGAGATACTGATTTTCCGTTATGAACTCATCATCACTCTGAAAGTTTAGATTGATATATTAAACAGGCCAACAAATGTATTCGAATTGCTATATTATATACCCTTTCCACAAAATATTTTAAATATATCTGCAGCATACATACATACTCACTTGTTTGAAACTATTTTCGCTGTCATACATT
Organism: Drosophila busckii; assembly: GCF_011750605.1. Lineage (NCBI taxonomy): Eukaryota > Metazoa > Arthropoda > Insecta > Diptera > Drosophilidae > Drosophila > Drosophila busckii. The sequence continues at coordinate 5,438,213 of NC_046604.1, forward strand.
TCCATATCGTCGTTTAACTCATTGAGAATATTATCATTTTTTTTACTTAACACTTTTGGTAAACTCTTATCCTTCGGTTTGACGCTTGGTTTGGTTTGGCCATAGCGTTTATTCAAGCCATTCAGGTTTGTAAGTCTAAAAATTGAGAGCAGTTTATCAACATGATTTTAATTACGAACATGAACATCCAATACCTATCAATTTCCTTATCCGTGTTATCACCAGATGAGCATGAGTTTGAATCCTGTTTTTCAGCATCTTCATAGTCGCTGGAAATTTGGCGAAACTTTTGATTTGTCATTTCCAGCTTTATATATTTGGACAAATCGATGCCATCATTATAATCGTATTCTTTCTTTAAATTCTCAGTAACAGTGTTACGGTCTCGTAACGCAGAAATACTACTCTCTGCAGATGAATCTCTTTTATCCGATTCCCCATAGCTATCCGAACAATCTCCATCTGAGGAACCCGATGAATCTAAGAGATTACGTTTCGCTTTGTGGTTAATTCTTCGTCTTTTACGCAGAAAACTTTTTGAATGCGTTTGCATAGACTGATCCACTGTGTCTTGAATATTGGCGATTTTCTTAAGTTTTTGAATTTTATCAAGAATAAAGCTTTTAAATTCATTCTCAGATTTCGTTGCTTTCAAGTTACATTCATTGCAAAGTTCTTTTGCAAAATTAATTGTATCCACAAGAAGTGTATTTGCAACAGTATTGTTATCGTTGATATTCTTATAGAGACTTTCAAAATATTCATCATTGGTATCAGCCTCTAATGGCTCTGAGCAGTTCTCTGGTAGAATTACGTTATTGCCTTGAGATAGGCATTCAGCAAGAAGAGCTTCCTCCATTCCCTTATCGCTAAACTCCAACTGCAGCTCTTTAATGCTATTTATCGTACTATCTATAAAGTTGGAAACATTCGCTGGCACAGTTTCGTGTACGGATCTATTTGAAACAATGTGACTCAAGAGTATATCCTTAACGCTATCCAAGCCGCATGGGCTTGGCACAACTTCTTGTGATGTATAATTGTGATCATTTAATGCATCTGAAACTTCCGATACGTTGGAGTCCATAAATTGCTCTTCGTCATTTTCTTGAAGCTCACACATTTCTCCTATTGCATTTAAATTATTACTTTGATAAAACTCTTCCACGATGTCCATACTTGAGCCGAGATCAAGTTGACAAATCTGCTCCTCTGGCAAGTGCAAATATGATGCCTCTGTTATTTTTTCCGGCTCAAAAGTTATTTCGCTTTTAATAGACTGGTCCATATAAAATAACTCATGATCCTCCAGTGACTCGTCTAAGCGCTCCTCTCGCACATCAATTTCCGCTTCAATATCCATGTTAATTCCTGGAAAAAATAGCAAAAACACCTTAGGCTTGTATGTTTACATACGTTTTGCATGTATTTGCAAAACAATACATACCTTCTTTTCTTAGCACGGTGCAATAAATTATATAACAAGCATATACACAGTATTTAATAAATGCTAAAACTAAACATAATTATAATTAAAGACCACTGTAATTCAACTTTAAATATTATCAACACAAAATGTGTTCTAAATAAAAACACTTTACTATGATTGTTGATTTTAGAGATGGACTTTTGACTCAATTAGAAATTGACTAATTTTTCTTATCGATAGTTATTTTAGATATCGAGTAGAAGGCGAGAATATACATATATAATAATATCAACAAGCAGCAGACATATGGCTCCCGAATAACCAACAAAAGAGCAAAATCCAAACAAATTGTGTATAATTACGTTGCCAAACAACATGAAGCCAGAGAAAACGCATAGGAAAAAAGCAAGCACTGTTCGACGTTGTCCTCCGCGGAGAATACCAAAATCAGTTCTAACGAGGACCATTGAAATACTGGATGATTCTAGTGATGAATTTTGGTTAAACAAAAACTCTTCGTGTGCTCCGCCAATTAATTATGAAGCAAGCCTTGAAGAAAAGCATTCCGACACATACAAGAAACTGAATTTGGCTCGCAATTGTTTACTAACAAGAGACTGGCAAAACTTGGCCAAACTGCTTACTTCTAATCTCTTCGGCAGCACTGTGGTTCAAAAGTGTTCAATACCCATTTTTTCAGAAGTAAGTGTATATCATTCCCATTATCTCAGCTAAAACTAATATCACTTTATTCGTTCAACAGTATGCTTCTATCACATTGACACTATTGGATCCAGAACTGTTAACTAAGCTCCATCAAGCAATGCAAGCAGCAGCGCCGCAAGCCACAAAAAACTTAAAAGCAAATGTTACCCAAACAGAGTAAACCACATAGATCATAAGAAAATTCAAACATTTATCAGTTAGTATGTACCTATTTTTAATTTCATAGCGAATTACAATTCATATTGTTTTGAATAAAATACTTGATTAAACATTAAACGTGTACCTACTTTTACTGTTCTTAAGTAGATACATACAAGGTGATGCGTGTTGAGAATTGTATGCAAAAAAAAATTAATTTAAGGTGTTTGTTCTTAGTACAAATCATACACCGAAAGTGCGTTACTAATGCTAACGCAAATATTAAGAATAGGAATAAAAAAAAGTCAGAGCAAATGACAAATGTTTGTGTGAAGACAATCCTTCTCTGATTAATAGTCTTCTTCCATTGAAAAATCTGAAGTTTCCCCAGCATAAAGCGAGCTGCAAAAAGAGATTTAAGATTAAACAAGAGTAGGTGCAATAGTGTTATTAAAGCTTACTTAACGGCACGGCTGGTAAAGAAAACAATGCGTTTGAGCTTCTTGTTATAAAAGAAATAGTTGAATGACCATAGGCAACCGGGCTCGCCAAAGGGATCAGAGCTTAGGTCCGGATTATAGCTGTATATGTCGCATTCTGATAGGTTGACCTCGTCATCCACGGCTGACCATAATGGTTGACGTAAAACCTGATATTGATCACCAGCCAAAGCTGATAAATTTGAGTGAACAGAATTCATCACCCACTGCAAGGATGGTTCCTTGCTAAACTCATGCGACTGCAAATGAATAAAAAGTTATACTATATGCTGTCACATATTATGTCACATGCTTACCTTAGCTTCCGAAAAATCATAATCGGGCTCAAATGAAGCATTTAATGTAGCAATCAAGTAAAACAATGTTTTGCGAGAGATTGTGTCGCAAAGAATGACCCCCTCATCACCCGACTGGCTGTTGTTGCGATGAAAATTGGGCGAAAAGTCCGACAATGTCTGCGGGGGAGACAAGGCCTGCAAATCGTGACCGTGTGTCTCAGCTGTGAAGCGCTTATACAACGTCTTCTCAGCAGCAACCATTTTGCTATAAAAATAAAAATTTCATATTATATAAATTGAAAAGCTTTTTCTCTATGTGTATAGTATATATCGTACCATGAGTAGCTTTCGATGCGTCCAAAAATTGTGATGCCACCTGTCTGGATGGACAGTGCATTGTTAATGGCCTCGAAGCGTGAGCTCTCCAGCAGCTTCATGATTGGATTGATCAAGACGACTCTCGGTTGCCAAGAATATATCTCAAAGTGCAAGAGAACGTACGAGTTGGTCTACGCAGGTGACTGGACAACGAAACTTGAGTATGTTCGTGAAGAAACAGGATGACTATGAAGAAATTAGGCACAGCACGGTCTTATCGGCGTTTTAATTATTCTTTGTTGACTGGCTATTAATCCATGCATGGCCCAGAAAGGAATCGTATGATGGACTTTGAAGTTTCTAAACATGGTACTCGGATGCACTGCTATTCTCTTTTTTACCGCTACTCTCTTTTGTATGATGTTGATGTAAATTTGTTGTCTGCACAGATTCATTAACATTACACTCACACAAATTTTTCCGTTCAATTTAGTTTTACCACTGGCTCTATTAGTGATGATTCACTGTTGTTTGTTATTAGCGTTTGCTTTGTTTGTTTAATATTCTTGGGTTGTATAACTTTGTATTTTTTCTTTAATTATACACACAACAATAAATGTGTGTATGTACTATATATGTGCGTTTACGCTTGTTGTTTCACGTATGTATGCTTGTATACTGTGACCTTCGTATAAAGGAATATACGGAAATAAAAATGGCGTCTATAGTACAACTGGCTCGACGTTATTTTCTTTATTCTTTTGCAAAAGCGCAGATAAACTCTTTTTTTACCGAATGTTCAACACTCGCTCACTTAGAAATGTTCAGAATCCATTGATCGAGACATATTTAATGTGTATTTATTTTCATTTGTTTCCCAATAACTTTGCAAATACAATTTCTACATATGTACATATGTATATGTATGTATGTATAGGTGTGCGTTTTTATTTAGATCACAAGCTCCAAGATATAAATTTGTATATATGTACGTGCGTATGCGCGACTATTAACTTTTCCACTTTTTATATAACTGAGTTGGGCGCGACACCGATATTTTATAATAGCACAGCAATTCTAGTTATTGATTTCGACGGAACGCGAACACACTTGCAGCTCGTAACTTTGGATTTTTATTTTATATTAAAAAAAACCTATCGATGTGTGTATCGATGTAACGAGCAGCAGCAAAAAGCATCGATTGTTCATTGAACAATGAATGAACTAGTTAGTTCAGCCGGTCTATAAATAGAGGTGAATATTTTTTAAGTTTTAAACTGTACACTGGAATTGGCAATTAAAATACAATTTTTGGAATGTACGCAAAGGATATTAAATATTAGTTTTTGAAAATTCATATATGATATCTGAGCACCGTACCGGCTCTTGCTTGTCTATCTGGGTAAGAATAAGTACCATTGTTTCAGAAATCGATTCTTTTTAAAAATCGATATGTTCGTTATTACCCATCACTAAGTGTGCACCTATCTAGTATATATATGTATATATGTATGTATATCCATACATTTATGAGTCGCACTCGTGAAGACAATTTTTTAAAATACAAAGTGTTAAATATTAAGCTTGTTTTATCGAAAGTTATCCACTTGAATTTAATATAAAAAAAATGTAATTACCGTTTTGAATATTAAAATACATTTGCAAGCGTCAATGCCAAAGATAATAAACTGGGCCTGAACTGAAAGCAACGGGTGTTGTCCCTTGATAATAGATACATTTTTCATTATTATAAGTTTGTGTAAATTGAAGTATTTGTCACATAATTTGAACTAATTAAACAAACACTATTGCTAAGTGCATGTACGTGCGTGTGTGTGAAAGTGCTATGTTTTAAAAATGCAATAAATCCCTGACACAGTTTCAGATTATAAATTCCTGTACATAAAATGGCGGAGGGTAATGCTGGAGTTAGTACCGAGGGTGCTGCCGCTTTGGCTGCTGCCCCACATCCTAATGCTGAAGTAATAAGAGGACAGATATTCGAAGTCGGTCCAAGATACAGGAAATTGGCTTATATTGGAGAGGGTGCATATGGCATGGTGGTGTAAGTATATCGAATAAATAAATTTGCATAATAATGCTAAAGCTATAGGCGTAAAAATTTATTAGTAATTATATTAAAGAATCAAAACAATGTCCACATACATATATTTCATAAGTACTTTATGTAGAGGCTCATATACAATCAACATGTAGACTCATATACAATCTACCTATATCAGCCAAATCTCCCCGCTATTACTGATAAAAGCGGTTTCTTTAGTTGTGTATAAATGGGTTTGTTATCTAATTTACATACTTATAATGGCAAATTGTTCTGGCTATTTCATAAAAATAAAAAACTGATATTTAATAATTGAAAGGACCGTAACTGTATCAGTTAAAAAAGAGAACAAATACAACTATTTTTATACAAACAAATTAAAGCTTTAAAATGATTCATGCAGGTTGAGAAATAATAAAAATTAAAGCTAATTTAAACACTATGAGTGAGTAAACCTCATTTAAATTTGCTATGACGGATGACAAAAGAAAGCACTTATTTATTAAAGAAAGATACAACAAATTTTCCTATTCTTGAGTTCAAAAATGTTTGAATTATAGTGTACATTAAATTTATAAAAAAAAAAATTGAATCTTTATAGCTCTGCCGACGACACGTTGACGAACCAAAGAGTTGCTATCAAAAAAATTTCTCCGTTTGAGCACCAAACTTATTGCCAACGAACTCTACGAGAGATAACCATTCTCACCAGATTTAAACATGAAAACGTAATTTAATTCTTGCAATTTATTTTGTTTCATGTTTAATAATATATATTGTTTTTAGATTATTGATATACGAGATATCTTACGAGTAGATAGCATAGAACAAATGAGGGATGTATATATTGTACAATGCCTAATGGAGACTGATCTGTATAAACTTCTTAAAACACAGGTAAACACATATTCATACATTTTAAAAATTATAGTCTAACTAAACTAAATTTCTTTTGCAGAGGCTGAGTAATGATCATATCTGTTACTTCTTGTATCAGATTTTACGAGGACTAAAGTATATTCATTCGGCAAACGTTTTACATCGAGACCTCAAGCCCAGCAACCTTCTGCTTAATAAAACGTGCGATTTAAAAGTAAGTTCCATCCACCCAGACGACATAAAATATTATGTTATTATAATTTTATTTCCAAATTTATAGATTTGCGACTTTGGCTTGGCACGCATTGCTGATCCTGAGCATGATCACACTGGATTTTTAACGGAATATGTGGCCACTCGATGGTACCGTGCTCCAGAAATAATGCTGAATTCCAAAGGATATACTAAATCAATTGATATCTGGTCTGTTGGTTGCATTTTGGCTGAAATGTTAAGCAATCGACCAATATTTCCCGGAAAACATTACCTGGATCAACTTAACCACATTCTCGGTGTTCTAGGATCACCATCACAGGAAGATTTAGAATGTATAATAAATGAAAAGGCAAGAAACGCAGCCATATTTAAGATCTTTCAACTTATTAATTTTAATGTTTGTTTATTGCAGGCACGAAATTATTTAGAGTCTTTGCCTTTTAAACCGAATGTGCCATGGTCAAGGCTATTTCCCAATGCGGATCCTCTAGCCTTAGATTTACTCGGAAAGATGTTAACATTTAACCCGCACAAAAGAATTGCCGTGGAAGACGCCCTCGCACATCCCTACTTAGAGCAGTATTACGATCCCGGTGATGAGGTAATTGCAAATGAATATTTACTTCTCCGTTCTATATAAAATATTTTATTTTTCACTATATAGCCCGTTGCAGAGGTACCTTTTCGCATAAATATGGAAAATGATGATATTTCACGGGATGCATTGAAATCGTTAATTTTTGATGAGACCTTAAAGTTTAAAGAACGACAACCAGAACAGGCGCTTTAAGAATAATTGTCAACAAATAAAAAGCTAAATTTTTAACTTCTCGTTTTCTTTTTGATTTATTCAAGTAAACCCTTGGCCATATATTGTGATTTTTAAGTGAAATATATTCCTTTGCGAAGTTAATTTTACATCTCCCACAGTATCAGTATCAGTGCTCTAGAGCTTATGTAATTTATTTAATTTTAGTTATTTAAAATATCCTCAAACTTAGTTTAATACCATTCAAAATTGTTTATACAATTGAAAGTGTTTAACAATATAAAAATTGCATACTTACACATATGTAAGCATTTACGGATACTATTTGTTCAATGTGTGTATGTGTGCATTTAAATATTCACAATTATTAAAATAAGAATAACATGTTTCTCACTTCACACGTTAACTATATTTGTCATATTCTACCTAAACGTTTCTTACTCACTAATATGTCATAAGAAAACAAATTCAAAACAAACATTTTTTTCTCAAATTTCTTGTCATACAAATTTATATAGAATACTTGATATATCGGTATGGATGTTAAAAAGAAAACAAAACACAAACCAAAAGTCATTTGTCTACTAATGTGTAAACAAAAATGACTCAAAACTGCATTTGTTGATATGAGAATGAATATTTACTGAAGGAATGAAAGTGTTTGCATTCTCGTGCGTCATATAGAATTGTATTTAACTGATACGTGTGTTGACGTACATTAATCTTTATCTAATAGTAAAATCTGAAATTTAATGTCAAACATAATTTATCATTGAACTATGTTTATTGGAGTGTTGAATCAAATTAAACATATGTATTTAGCAAATAATTTAAAATTTTATGTATGTATGTGGTGTTTGGTATGTGCAAAACTTACAAAAAAAATTTCTCATTTAATCAATGTTCACCGTTATAAATTCATATACACTAAATACTTATTGATGTATGGTTACTACGGTTTTTAGTGATAAATCAAAGTTATCTTTTAATACATATACATGCATGCATATAACTGAAATTTAAAATCTACATACAATGTTCTTAAATATGTGTATTTCAACTTATAGTTTTGCCGCGAAAATAATTACATACTATATTTGGAATTGTGAACTTTTTACTAAAGTCGACTCAAAAAACATTTTTAATTAACATACATATTATACAGGCTTCCAATAAGAATTTAACTCGAATTAATGTAATATTAGTAAATTACTCACTAATATAAAACAATGAATGTTTGTTTTGTCATTACACTAAAAACTCTAATAATAGTCAAAGTAATTCAATTTTATTGGAATTTGTGCTGATCTCTAAATGGGTTTAATGTCGACCTTAGATTTATATTTCTAATTTTTAATACATACACTGATGTTTTTTCTTGAAAATAAATTTTATAAAAGCAAATTATAACTTGCTCACATAATAATTGATTATTAATTACAACTACATATAGTATATAAAAATGTCAAAAAAAAATATGTATGAACTTTTAGTTAGAAAAGTGCAAGTAATTGCCAAAATACATTCCAATTTTTATAAATGTATATATGTAGGTACGTGTATGTATTAAATACAAGTTATATCTTCATTAAAGTGCACTACTACTCATTTACCAAGGCTATCGTACAATTAATTCTAAACCACAATGGGCAGCCCAAAGAAAATAATATATGGAAAAGTATGTAAGGCTTTTCATCCATGCTTTTATTTAATTATAATCGAGTTACTCTCTCAAAATGTGAACCACTTTTGTAAAGAAATTCTTTTTATCAGGATAGTCAGCTGTTAAGGTTTGCACTATTTCCATCAATGTGTCGTTCATTTCGATTTGGTTTTGCAACTGCAGTTGCATACTGCTCTCCGAGCGCAATGGCTTCTGCTGGCTTTTGGACACGCTGAGTCTTCGGAATGCTTTGGCGCGGGTCTGTCTGCGAACTATCTGCTCCAAATTGGCGTGTTTCAAAAGCGTTGCCTCCTCAATTTGTGCGCATATGGACTCCTCCTTATCTGTGACTTGCTTAAGATCAATTTGAATTTTTCGAAGTATATAAACCATGCGCTCAATATTGCTTATGTCATCTACTAAACGCTTATCTGATAAAAAGTTTATTTCGTTTTGTACAGACTTTGCTTTGTTGCGAAGCTCATCCAGTTTCACTTGGGCCTGTGAAGAGTTCTTAAGCTTTTTCTTTTTCGCATCCACATGCTCCTTGACGGTTGCGCTTACAAAAATTTGCTCCCGATGCATTACACAATGCTCCAGGTCCTGCACTAGCTTTTCTTGAGCACGCTTTAATTGATTAAAGCGTATGTTCATTCTATGTATTTCTATTTTCATAGCGCCAATTTCACCATTCAAAGACTTTTCGGTCTTTGTCCAATTTATTGTCTCCTCAATCAACTTGTGTTTGGTTTCCCAGGACAAAGCCTCTCGATGACTATCCAATACGAAATCTTTATTAAGTTCAATTTCATTTTGTAATTCACCAATTTCTTTCTCCAATCTTAGCGTATCGACTTCAGTGTCCTAAAGTACATAAAAGAAAATAGTCAATAAGATTGTCAATGGCATTCTCAGTCTTCTATAACGCACCTTGAGCTTCTGACTTAGATCAAATTGCTCATGCTCATATTCACTCTCCTCGATCTCATGGTTTTTGCGTTTAGTATAAATTTTTTCATTGAGCAATTCCAATTTTGATGTAAATTTTTGAATATCCAGCCTTAAATCTTTGGTCTTGCTTTCTGCTATTTCTAGCTCCTGTTCCACTTTCAACGATTTTTGCTTGATGATTGATAGCTCTGTAAAACAATTAATATTAAATGCATACATTTTCTGTCAGTTTAAAAAACAAAAATTGAACTTACGCTTCCGTGTTACTTGTATTTCATTAAGTTGATCACTTCGTTTATGAGTCAAATTGACAAAATGATTTTGAAGCATAATCCAGAATTGTTGATGCTCTCTAATTTGATGCTCTCCAACCATAATTTGTTTTTCAATTTGTTTCATCTGAAAATATTGATATTATCAAATAAGATAACTTTTTAACCTTAACTTTTACCTTAATTTCAGTTGGATTCATGCCATCTTCTCCGAAGGCATTTTGAATCTCTTCAACTTGGGCGTTCAGTTTTTCGAGTTTGTTCATCTTAACGTCGATTTGGGCTTGCATTTTTTTCAAGTCGTTATCCAAATTGTTAGATTTATCTTCAGCCTTATCCAGATTGTTTTTAATCTTATCGTTGTCTTTCTTAATTTTGAATAAAGTGCTACGAAGTTTTTCCACATCAAGCATAGCCATTCCCAATTGATTTTGCACTTTGGACAATGATAAATCCACAACTCGACGCTGCTCTTGAGCCTTATTCAATAATTTCAAACGATAAGCGCTGGCTTTGTCCGTTATAAGCTGGTCTTGTGCCAAATTAAGGATAGCTTCTTCAGTGCGAAACTTTTTTAGATGGTTTTTATCTAGCACATGGTCTAGTCGACGTATCTCTGTCGATATCTTGGTACCCTCGCGCGTGGCTTCTTGCAAATCAGCTTCCGTTTGTGCCAAAAAGTCCGGTAATTCATCAAGTTTTGTCTGCAAGCCCATAACATTTTCCATCTCGCGTTGACCTATATGTTTTTAATATATATATATAATAAATATGCTAAAAATATTGGGCATAATTTACATACAATCACGACTCAAGCTACTCATACTATCTGCCAATCGCTGTTTAAAAGATTCCAGTTTTTTATTGAGTTCTAGCTCTCTTGATATTTGCTTCTTAACAGCGTCTATGCCATTAGAATTGAGCTTTATCGACTCCCTTTGCTTGCTGAGGATAAAGTTTCAAAAATACAATTGAAAGATAAAAAATATATATTTTCTGTTTACCCTATGTTATCCTGAACTTGAAATAATATCTTGTCCCTTAGCTGGATCGCTATTATAACTTCACTCCAGGCTTGAATCAAGCGCTTATGCTCATTTTGCAAGGCTTCCAGATCTGTGTTGGCGTCTGCAATGCTCATGTTTAGCACATTCACCACATCCTTGATAGAAATTTCATCATCGCAAATTGACTGTAGTTCGGCCTCTTTCTTTTTCACTTCCATATCAAGCCGATAATACATTATGTCAGATTTTCTTTTCTCCTCCGATAGTTGTTTTTGTAGCTGTGCATCCCTGCTTACAATACGCTTTGCATTCTTAACTTCGTCCTCAACATCGTAAGCCCATTTTTTGATATTAGATCGTAGACTTTGTAGGTCTTCTAGTTCCATCATTCGATTATGATATAATGTCTTTTGAGTTCTTGTAAATTTAATTTTCTCGTCATATTCTTTCTTTAATTGTGCCACAACAGTTTCTTCTTTTTGCCGCTTATCAATGTGCTCATCTATTTGGGTAGATATCTCTTTAATTTGTTGTTCTTGGAATGAAATTTTATTTTGCATATCATATAATGCCAGGCCCTGTTCCTCCCGCAGTTCTTCCTTTACCTTTACTTGGTATTTTATATCAGTAATCTCATTTTGTAACTTGTTTTTTGTACGCAAAAGATGCTCCTTTAAGGATTGTTGAAACTTTCGCAAGAGCGGGTGATCTGGTGGCAAAATTCCCATTAACTCCGGCTCCAAAGCTGGCTCAGGAGCCTGCTCCGATATATTTGCAAAGTCACATGATTCAAAATCTTCACTATCATCCATCCTGTCCTAAAATATATATTATTCTTAATAGTCGATCTCAGTATTTAAATATATTAGCTGTTACTTGTGTTTTATATGTCTCTTGCTTGACAAAAATAACAAGTGAGCATGGGGTTGCTATGAGTTACAATAAGTCCCCACATTATTTACAATTAGGTTGCAATCGATATCAACAATAACTCACTAGTTAGACTCAATCTATTTAACTTAAATGTATGTATGTATATATACATTTGAACAATTCAATATAATTTAACCAACAGGTAGCTTCATTTCGATAAATAATAATGAGAATCTCAATTACAGTGGAAACATCAAAGCTCAATTGAGTTGTCGATAGCTGCATAGAACTATCGATTTCCCAAATATATACAGTGTAAAACCGCGCATGCGCATTTAAAAAAAACTATTGCAACCGAACGTTTGTGAATTGTGTTGCGGTCGAATCGAATACTTAACGTATTAATACGGGTAAATTAATTGTATTATTTGTATAAATAAATTAATAATTTCAATTATGTTAGTTGTGTATTATCAGTTGTTGAAAACTTAAAAAGTTTTGCATGAATTATTGAGCTATTTAGAAATTTATAGCAAATGTGTATACCTAAAAGAGCATGCTTATTTTCTATTTATATAAGCCAGTGCAACTTCTTTCAATTCAATTTAGCATTTCATTATGGAAACTATTTATTTATCAAACATGGAGAGAGTTTTTGTGAAAATAAAATATAATTACTTGGTTTGATTTGCTTATTTTGTACACATGCATTTATGTACACATACGGTTAATAATTATATACATATATATATGTATGTATTTATATGCGTGTAGATATACATATATGCTGAGGCCGCTAAATGTCAACAGGCGTATATACATATATGTATATATTCAAAGACAAATATGAGAAGTGTGAATAGATATATACAACTCACAATAAGTATAAACATACAAATACGCTTTGTAGGATTCTGCGATTGTTTAGATATTGAATTATTGTTGTTTTTAATTTGCGAGATCAAACATTTACTCTTTTTAGATTATTAAACTATGGACAACATGGGCATTTCCACGGAGCCCAGTTTTCTTGAAGTCGAGCTCCCACAAACACTCTTGGAATCGCCATCAACATCAACATTTCTACCAGATGAAGAAGCTTCCATTTGTCCGCTGCTATCCAATAGCAGTATTTTAGGACCAGCTTCCTTATCGCATCCACTAAATCCGAATCATAATGGAAGTGACATTACATCGTGTAACATTAGCAATACTGACTGCAAGGCGGAGACAAGCTCATCGGACAGTAGCACTGGCATTGCAATGGATGCCTTGGACAGTACATCAACGAATCTCTTTAATAAGGTGAACTATCATCATTTGCAAAACAATAATCTTACAGCCAATCAGGTATACCAATTAAACTATATGCTGTAGTAAATATATTTTTGATAAACTATTATTGTATTTTAGGACTCCAGCAGCTGCTTAAAGGGAAACAGAAATCAATCGAAAGAAGCTCCTTTATTTGTATCTTGGAATTGGCCACTTATAAGGAAATGTACCTTTTTCGTTTTTATATCTGGCATTCTGGGAATGTGCTCTATAATTGTTGCTCAAATAGCCACTATGCCAAAGCATTGTAATCCTAAGTAAGTAAATGATGTTCCAAATTTTTGAAATAGTAAATCATGTTTTTTCTTATCAGATCTGCTTGGTATCGTGGAAGAGTGTTCTATGAGATAAATCCAGTCTACTATCAAGATTCAAATAATGATGGGAAGGGCGATATTGTTGGCATTATAAACAGCGTTCAACATTTATCCGAGTTGGGCATATCAGCAGTACGACTCAATTCCATATTTGTTGGACATGATCATAGCACCGACCTTAATGCGTCATTTATAGATGCTATTAGACCAGAGCTCGGAGACTTTGAAGACGTTCAAAAGCTAACCCAACTTTTGCATTCGCACAATATGACTTTGCTATTAGATTTGCCATTGCAACGTTTGATTTCTGGTAAGCCTATGGATGAGGTTTTTGAACAAGTCACAAAGGGCTTACTCTACTGGAGTGGTCATGGCGTGGATGGCTTTTATCTAAAGGGCCTGGAATCTTTAGCGCATAACCCGGCACTGCCAAAATATTTTGCAACTTGGAAAAATATTGTAGGCAAGGATAAGGTGCTGATTGTTGATCAATCTGTGCTTAAGCATAAGACGAGCTCAGAGCGCACACATCTGTTTTCGAATATTGATTTAATAAATATGGATTTGAGCATTGAAAATGGCACTCAGAGATTAAAGGAGCACATAAAGCATGCATTAACAGAAATGCCACTCAGCGAAGATAGTGCTTGGGTACACTGGTCCATTAAAGCTCCGACCCCCAATGTGGGCAGCATGGATATATATAATACGAAACAAATACTCGCCACAACGCTTATGCAATTGTTTTTACCCGGTACACCGAATATTTTGTATGCCAATGAAGTGGAAATTGCCCAAAAGAAAGAATTTAATCACGAGACTCATCTTAAGCATCAGAAATGGTTGCATGAATCACACAATTATACAAATGCTCACTCTACAGAATCTCGCAATCTACAGGTGATTGAACAAATGATAGCCCTGCGTCAGCTGTCACCTTCGTTATACAAGAACTATGTTTGCAAGGCAAATGATAAAAGGCCAAATACTCAAGTACTACCTCATAGCAACGCCGATATTTTGATTATAACACGCAATTACCCGCGGAGAAACTCATTTGTCTCAATTACAAATTTCGGCGGCCAGCAATTGGCTTTAGATTTAAATTCACATTTTTACAGTGGAGATCGTATGCTGCTTCCCGAGGGTCAGACTCGGAAAATATATTTTAAACAATTTGTAATTAATGCGTTCGAAACAATTATTGTTAAATTGGACAAGTAGACACAGTTGCTCAATACAATTTCAGTTTTGTTGAAATAGCTTCCAAGGAGACAAAAACTATTTGTTAATACATTTGTATAAAATGTATAAAAATAAGCAATAAATAAAAGCATAGTATAAAAATCAAATCAATTCGTTTATTATTCGAGTAAATTTTGAGATTATCTGTTTTGTTTGTTTGACGCTCTTGTATTAAAATGCCCAGTCAATTTATAATTGTCTTTTATTTTGATTCAGGACGCAATTCTTATACAAATTTGATTCAGGACACAATTATAATACCAATTATTTTAAAATTTACACATCCAATAATGTCACTCGCGCTTATATCATTTTTAAAAATGAGAGTATTATTTACTTATCAAAATATTCAAGAAAGGAGAACAAATTCCATAGCAATTACATTTACAATACGATCTAATTATAAAATCTCTAATCACCATGTTTACCCTTACAATGTAAACAAATTAAGACGATGTCTTCGGACATCCGAAGCTCACATACACATGTTTCGCTAGTCGTTTGTAAAATTTAATAAACATTTAGTTTATGCACCAATATTTTACAGTATACAAAACATTTATGTTAAGCATTTAATATCGCTATTAGGACTAGATATATGTAAATTTTGTTACACTTTTATGCTATACAGTGACGGGCCTCACGGTGAGTAATCAACAAGTTTGGAATTGCTTTAATGTGAATTGAATAATTGCATAACGACAAAAGAAGTTACGAAGTAAGATAATAACAAGTACTTAAGATATATGATTTAGTTTTGTTTTGTTTTGTCCTGTCCTGCGTTAAAGACTCACCGTGAATGTCCTAAGTTAACCTGTAATCCTAAATAACAACCAAATTGAGTAGCTAGGAGAATAGGGTCTATACATCTGGGGTATTCCGAACAGCAGTGATATAGTTTAACTTTATGTAACATAGGACTCTAATTATAAGATTAAGTAACATTATAATAAAAGTAGTAACTAAAAGTTAGTGTAATATTGCAGAAATATAATATATTAGCTCACTGCTGTTCAGTGTTAAATACCTTTTAAATAATTTATCTAACGCTGCGATATTATTACAAATGCCAACAATTAATTGTTGCAATTTTCTGACAAGCGCATTAAACAACATTCAATTTGCATCCTTGTGATTAGTTAGCTAAGTTGTATATAATATGTTTTTAAAAATGTTCATACTGGGAAGATTCGAGTAAAGGAAGCAGTGTATCTGTGTATATATTGACCCACATAAAACATGGAGTTCAGTGAAATACAATTGAAAGACTTCGTAAGCGTTATCTTGTTAAATCTTATCTGGTATACATACATATTGTAGCTATAAGCGTTTTAACGCATTTCAATCCTAAAAAAAAGAAAAGAATATTTACACTCACACTATTTAGAATCAAAAGGACATTTTTCAAAAATTGAATAAAAAGTAAAATATTGCGACCTATGTATGTATTACATTATATATGTTTGCATGCTTGTATCATATTTATATATTGAAATGTCCTTTTTGGAAAACAACCAGTGTACGCACTTATAATAATATAACAATTGAAATATTTCGTCGTAAGTTAGTCTAACCCTATTCTATTTACATCGAGAAGCGCTCTACAATTCCTACTCAGCAGGTACCATATTTTGATCTAAGTCTGGCTTGGTATCGTCCGGGTCCAAGCTTAAGCATTCCGCAAAGTAGTGTTCCATAGACGAATACACATGCTCCAACACTCCGTTGAGATCATGACCTTCATCGGCATAAGTCTGCAATACAAAGATTATAATATCCGCTCATATGCAAAAAGTCGTGGGTAAATCCAACTCCTACCTGATATCTATATAATATATTTGCTTCGGTCAGTGATTTAGCCAATTGAACGCCATGCACATATGGCGCCGTGGAGTCGGCTAAGCCGTGAATGAGGAAAAATGAATTCGACTTAATCAGACGAGCACGCTGAGTTGCGTCCGCTTCTACGTAACCTTTATAATTTTCAGCAGGAAGCCCTAATATTCGTTCAGTAAATGCAGAATCTGAAAAGCATAATAAGTATTAGCTGAATGTTGTTCACTAATATTGTTAAGCTTACTGTAATAAAGCCAATCTGCAATAGGGGAAATCGATATTCCGCATTTGAACACATTTTGTTGGGTGCCCAGCACCATTGAGGTGACATATCCTCCATAGCCCCAGCCCCAAATGCCAACTCTTGTTTCATCTAGGAAACTTATAGTGTCCAATAGATGTCTAAGAATAAAAAGAATTAGCTTGGTCTATATATATAAAGGTTAAGTACTTACTTCAATACAGCAATTTGATCCTGAACTTCAACACCACCTAAATGGCGATATAAGGATTTTTTGCTTTGTCCTTTTGCACCTCTGACATCCAAGCGCACATAAATAACATCGTTTCTGGAGGACATGTACGTGCCCCAGTCTATTCTAAACTTCTCAGAAACAGACTCTGAGCCTGGACGTCCGTTTCTATGAGAAAAGAACATATATACTTGGATCTTTAGTTCTTATGCATGTATATACTTACACTTCGACTACAACCGGAAAAGCTGCATCCCGAAGCTCTTCCCTCCAGCTAGGTGGCAAGAGTAATTGCACTTGAGCACGACTACCATGTGGCAGCGAGATTTCAAATGATTTTTGAATTGGTAATGCTAATTTTTGTAGCCTCTCTGTATAAAATGGCCGAGTGTCGTATAATATTTTGACAAGGCTGTGTGTCTTGTGCATGTGCACTCCTGACACGGGCAGTCCTGGACCTTGACACTCTAAAATGTAGAAATCAATTCCATTGTTTGTTGCAATACCAGTTGTTGGCGTTATAAAGGCATCGAAGTGCGAACAGTTCACATAATAATATCGGCTACTCCACAGAGCCTCGCCCAGATCGCAAGTTATACACTGCGGCTCGCTTCTAAAAATAAAAATTGCAATCATTAAGAGAGTAACAAATCTTTAAATATGACTAAACTAACTTTCTGGTATCATCGTGAACGGGATCTTTAACCGAATAAAGATGGCGTTGACCGGGCTTTTTATCTTGAGTAGCCAAATAATAAACGACATGATTGGCAGTATCCCAGCAGAGTATTTTCAAAACCTAGAACACTTTGCATTAGGCAATGGTTTACTTGTGGAAATAAAATGCGCTTACTTCGTAACGACCGTGGGATATTACGGAAATTCTTTGCTGCGTTATAGTTATGTGCTTTATATGGGTATAGTGATCGTTTCCCGACTCCTGAATGCCTGCGAGCAATAAAAAACTATTGCCATCCGGCGCAAACACTGGATGTGGAAATATGTCGAGCCATTCGTCTTCAGGCGCCCTCTCGGAATGTATCTGCAAATGTTTGCATTTAAAATACTTTAACTTAAATGTATATATTAGAAGAGTGTTTACCTCTGAGCATGTCCAATGCTTATCCTTGACGCAGGTTGCTATAATGCTGTAATTTTGCGAACGCGCCATATAAACAACAGAGACCTGATGATTGCTATCCGATACCCAACCGGCCGAGGTAAGGTAATAATCCCTTGAAAGTCGAAATAATTAATTTCAATTGAAGATAAATTTTAATGTTGCCAATTAACTCACTGTCCATTCAAAGAGGGCGGTGGCTTTAATTCCACCTTTGTTATGGATATAAAGTTCGTTATGTCCACAACCCACAATTGGACTTCTGGATTGGCAGTGCCGGGCGTTGGGTAACGCACGTTTCTAGTCTCAGGAAAGGAGCTTCCCGACGTCATGCCGCTACCAGCGATAATAGCGCCGGAAGCTAACCACGGGTATGTCATCATGCCCACGTGGGTATCATTGAATAAGGCAAACATGAAGTGACTGCCATCTATAGACGACCAAATTGCTTCAGGCATTTCAAAAATTTCCTCTATACAATTAAAAATATTAACAATGTAAGCCACATAACATTCGATTTAAATTATAATGCAGAACATTACCCTGGTAAAGCCAATCTGGAACGCCATTGTAAATACTATTTTCAAGTCCTGTCGTTGTTATTCTTATATCCTCCTCCATCGAGGGCGATTGTCGTACGTATATATCATTGTCAGCAACTATTACAAGGGAAGTCGTATTTCCCAGCCAGGCCGCGTATTGAAGACGAGTTCTTTGTACCTTCGATGAGTCTTTTAACTTTACTGGCATGTGGTGATCATTATCCACATCATAGATTGTGTAGAACGCAGTAAACGATTTCTGAAAAATCTATTATAACCAATTTGTATACACGTACATAATATAAATACTGTAGCTGAGGCGTACTTACTTTTTTTACATTGTGTCTGAAGAGTACATATTTAAGATCATGTGAGCATTGATAGCCCCGTACATTGAGTTGACGTATGGTGTGATTTGTTACCAATATGTTTATTGAGTTGGCGGTTGTATCCAAAATGGAAAGTCCTCCGTCGTCCGACTGAAATACATACTTTTGTGTTGTGACCCACGAGGGCTGAAGTCTCGTTGGTGTAAGCTCTCCTTGCAAATACTCCTCTAGGATCATGCGACGTCCCGACCAATAGAGCAGCTCGTCTACATATCTGTAAAAATAAAAATGTAAGTAGTTGCATATTCTAGTGCTGGGATCTATTAATAGGCATACCCCAATAAATAGATAGCAGTTATTATGCCCGCTATGACGAAGCTAATGACTAGCAGTGAAAATATAATACTGCGCCAGTTGTGGCCTTCGTCCAGATCGAGGTCTTGATCCTTTTGCTTTGAGTCTCCAACTTGCAAGGTCTCGTCTGGTGGCAGTCTCCAGGAGCCACCGCCTCCCGCTCCGCGATCAGAAGTTGCAGCGTGCATTTTTTAAAGCTTCGTATCGAATGTTTTTTGAAAACAGAAATTGTTACAGAAGTAATATTACAGCAGATGGAAGATGGCTTCGGACGGTTTTCGAAGAAGGAAGCTGAAGAAAATCGTTGAGTGGCGATACTGCAGCACATATAATAAATACTTACATCGGATTAGTCATCATGTCACAACTTAGTCTTTTACTAGCTTTTATTTTATTGCATTAGCTGAGCAAACCATTTCCCTGTTAAAATTAAATAACACAATCAATGTTTTCTGCTGTTTGATTCAATAATGTTTGACCTTAAAACTTAGCATAGACTAGCAAATAATACTCAAGTACTTTTCTTTCGATGAGCATGGTTAATGGGCTTTGACTATTCTTTTCTTTTGTAGTTCATTCATATCTTCATCAGCTTTTCATCTTCAAATCACTTTCACAACACTACCAAGCACAAGAGGACTATTGAGTTCCAAGCATCATAGCTTATGGGCTTTCTAGTGCTTAACCTTCATGCATGAAATGGACTGCTCAAAGTTTAATAGTATATGAGTATGTAAGTATATGAGTATGTAAGTATATGAGAATGAAGTGTCTGTCCACACAAATTTAAAGCTGTTTAACTTTACGGCTAACATTACATAAATTTTCTCACAGTGCACACAACGGAAGTTCACGACACTACGCGTGTTACCTACTTACACAGACACGCGCACACACACACACAAACTAACAAACTTCTGCAAGTAATACAAACACAAAAGCGTAACAGTGAAGGATGGAGGGTTTACCATAACATGCTATGTATGTTTGTATAAACACAGTCATACATATAAATAAATTTTATTATTATGTATGTATATATCTGACAGATACTATCTATTGCTGTTTTAGCAAACCGGCACATACATTCTATCTTATTAGTTCCTTTATACATTTGCGCATTCGAAAGTCAATAACAACTTACATGCAAATGTATGTATGTACATAATTACAATCACAAATTACATGTACAAATATTTATGCAATTACATACAAAGAGACTTACATATGTATGTATGGTACATCGATTGGCAAATTGTAGATTTGCCAAAAAGTTTTATATGCACTCATGTGTCTGTATTTGTATCCTTAGAGTTTGTTATGCATAATAGCAGGGATATCATTTTTTCGAGCAGAATTTGTTGAATTACATAAATAGCAAAAATCATCACAAATCATATCATAGTTGCATACATAAGTATATACACATAAACTTAAGTTTATGCACATCATTATTAATTAAATTCAATTTTGATTAGCCTTTAATGTAAGGCTATTTTATAAATAATCACAAACACAATTATTTACGTAGGTATAAACACGCAAATACAACGCACACACATATATACATACAAATGTACATATTATGTACATGTGTGCCTTCAAATGTAAATACGCACTTAAGTACATACATACATATGTACAAACTACATCCGCATAACGCTTTTGGCTAACTTGCACATGTACCCACGCACACACGCAGGCACACATACATACATTCATATTTGGCTTGCTACCGTTATATTTACATACATACACACGACCATAGGAAAACTATGCATTTTACATTACGTATACGCATACACATATATACAAATATGTATACGTTTGTCACAGAGCACAAACAAATAATATTATTTAAATAATTTCATCTGCACATTGTACAATGCTTTCTGCACAACAGAAATCACAACCTTAAAATCAAGCATATATACATACATACATGTATGTATGTACACTCACACACGCACATACTTCACTTGTCACTTGTATTTCAGGCTTGGCTTTTATGGAAGACCATTACCCAGCGACAGGCGACCCGGGACTAAAACCTTTTCTCTACTGTTGTTTTAAGAATTGCATAAAATTTCGCTAGCCAGCAGATGTACTGAGAGGATATTTTTACAGCGGCATAAATCTAATCTGTGTGTATGTGTGCGCGTTTGTGTGTACACGGTGCTAAAAGCAGGCATCCTATGCAGATATGGGATAAGTACAACACACATTTTAATTTAATTTTTTTTTAAGCCCCCCGTGTTGCTTATTTTATTTAATTTTACCTAGCAGCATTGTTACTCACAAAAATTAAGTATACGACCAGAGAAAAATTCGCTCTTTTATGCAAATGCATAATTTCATGTTAACGAATTTAGAAATCACAGCAACGCATAAAATGCTATGTATGGTGGTGTTTTTTCTGAGTGTAAAAATGTATAATAGCAAACAGTAGGGGTGGGTTTTGTATATTTTCAGATGTAAATTAGTTAGGGATTCAAAAAATTATGCAAACATTTTACACATTAAAATTAAAAAATTCAAATTCTATTCATAAAAATCTATATGAGTATGCCAATGTTATTCAACTTTATTTCAAATTGGACAATTTTCTCTTTTGCAAAGAGCTTTGCTTTCTCTTAACATGAGAGGGTGGATTTTCTTAAATTGCCATTTGCCAAAATTAATCTGTGCTCAGTTTCTCTTCTTGGCCGGAGCAGAGCATAACTGCTTGAGGAAGTAAATTCTTAACATAATTTTAACTGCATAACCGTTAGAACAGACAGTTAACAGTTAAGCAAAGTAATGTTATCGGCATTCAAGAGTAAAAAATTAACTCTACCAACTTGCACTTACCGAAAATAAACAACACATTTTTTTTGGGTTTTTATTATTATTATATTAAGGTACATTACATATTTAATGTATTAATGTGTATAAAATTTTTAGTGATACATCATAACATCCGTGCTTTGGTACATACACATATAAGCGTCACAAAATAAACGCTTAGCGTGTTCAGGTAAGACTTTGTCCTTTACTGCAGTTTCATTAATTACTCGGGCGCCTTCGTCGGATAGCCATTGGGAAAGCTCTCGCACTGAAGTCATTTCCGGTATATTGTAGCCATTCTTTTCGCCTATATTAAATAAATTGTAGCTTAATTGTTAAAAAGTTCCGATAGTAGTGAGCTATAGTAGTACCCTTTCGATCCGCCATTGAGTCAAAGAAGCACCAAGGTGCATCAGGACCAGAGCCAGCTTTAACGAACGCAACATAATGTGAGGTCTCTATACATACAACGGCAAAAAGTTCCATGTAGAGCCTTGGTAAAACCATGTGATCAGCCATGACTTTAAAGTCTCTCGGTACATAAATTTTCTTTGACGTGTGATTGGCTCTGAAAACGTAATGGAAAATAAAATATTCTCCATATTTATATATTTAAGAAACTAACCTTTTTGCATGCAAGTGCGCTGTTTTAAGGCAATGTTGGCAGAAGGCTGTACACTCAAGACCAGAGCCAACCTGCAAGCTTCCAAAGCATTCGCGGCATTCATATTCTGCAAGTTTTCCACAAACAGAACACTGACGAGGCGCTGCAATTTCAAAATTAATTAATGCATTCAAGAAATTAAATATATTTGCTAACAACGTACAATCTTCAATTATGTCGGTGACATCCAAAACTTGCGAAGGTAAAATTCTGGGATACATTTTGTAATTTTTGCCAAAACGAGGCATTTGTATAATTAAACATGATGGAACCTCTTTTAACTTTATATCAGACGAATGGAAACTTTGCTCAAACAATTGCTGCACTGTTGGAAAGGTAAGACGCTCATCCTTTTCCACAAATAGCTGATAAAAGTAAGAGTCCTGCCCGGAGCTAAGCTACAAGTGGAATCGGTTTGTAATTTTAACCAACAGACAGTAAAACTTAACTTACTTTTAAAAATGGCTCGACGCGCATAATTTGTGATAATAAGCTGTTTAAGAACTCTTCAGGATCTTTTTCCTCACTGGTTAGTCCACTCACAGAACTCAACTGGTCCAAAAATTTGCGCAACTTCATAACCCGATCAGCTCGTGTAAAAACATTTTTTCGCAATGGATTGACTATCTCATCGCGCAAAACATTTTGAACAGCGCTATACTGTGCAATGTCCTGAAGAAAAATTATGATTTGAAGATTATGAATAAAGAACAGAATGCTAAGTGTTACCTGTGCGTCGGGCTTTCTGTATAGAATGGAATCAAACACACTTGTAAATGTAAACATTGAAAACAATGTAGCATCTAAATAACAGGAGTTGTGATGTCCCTGTATGCCTTTGAATTTCCCACACAAGTCTTCCAATTCCTCTGTATTCCGCACTCCTAGAATAGTTATAATAATTAATTTGTTATAAAACAATTGGTCATTTAATTAGTTACTTATGGGTGGCACAGCGCCTAAAACTGTAGGACAATCCACATGACCGAATTTGGGTGCCTCTAAATCAGCGGAGAGTCTGCTAGTCGAATGACTGCCCTCCGCTTCTACAAATCTGCGATCATTTGTACATTTATTAGAGGGCACAAAAATAGCTCCGCCTTCGCGGCATTGAAATAATCTGTAAAAAAAAACACAAATTGCTATCTATTGAATTGAATTGAATTAAAATTGATATTTACCGAACACCGTTGTAAGTGCCATCAGATGCAGAAAGATTTCTTATATTGGGATCATCTTCAACTTCAATGCCGACCATTACATTCGACGAACCAGGCGGTATGCCAATCCAACGTATTACACCATATAGATCCGCGTATTCTGAATTAGATACTTCAACCAGCGAACCAACTGTAAGTTTGGTCCCAGGAATTTCACATAGACGCTCAAAGTCTGAACTATTTATATCTGTAAGCGATAAATGTATTAAAATTGTACACAGATTGTAATTGAGGCTTTTAATATTGAACTGATTACCGTCAAAACTGTATGTACTCTTTGGTGAATTGAATTCCAACACAGTCAATGGAATATTATACATAATTAACTTTTGTTTTTGATTGATCTGATGCACACTAACATTTACATACGAACGAACGTTTTATCAGCCAATTTCAATAGAAATTAAATAACTAGTGTAATAAACATTACGCGCAAAAAGTGTGTTCTCGTTGAAAATTGTTTTACAAATGGCATATACTATATATAACAAACATAGTGCAGAGACCGAAAATGTATTTTTATCACACGCACACATTTATATATATATTTAAAAAAGATTAGACCCTCATTAGAGCTATAGCCTGTCAGATACCCTATACATTGTTGAGCAATAAATCTATAAATAACTTCTTTTTTTTTTTGTTTCCCTGAAATTTTAAATGATTCTTTTTTGAGACTGCAATTTCATAAATTATAAAATTACATCAAATAAAACTCCGCAGTGCATGTTCTGAGTAATATTTAAAAATTTAAATATTGCTAAGTAGCAAGAGTAATGCCAGAGAATATATGCAAGTATGCATTGAATGATTGAGTGAATAATCTTACCGGAATGTGCATTAAACTTGACATCAACAGGCAATTCAATTTCCCTCTTATCCTCATCTTTGTTTCTCAATAAGGAAGCGTAAGTGGATCCAGTTGTGGATGCAAATTTATCCAATTTATTGTCATTTAATTTTGACGTCAACTGATTTCTATTATTCAGTATCATAGCCGCACCACCAGCATTTGTAGGCCAATTAGTGCCAAGCAGATCAGCCAAATCGACATTCGATTCGGCAATGCGATTGTTATCCTGAGGATTGACAATGATGACATCGTTCTTAGTCGAATCTAAAATATCGCTGTTATTGATGACAATAATTTCCTTATCTTTGTTATTCATCGTGCCGCAGTTATTTGCCAAACTTGTATCTTTAATGTAAGTGTTCTTGTTGTCGTCAATACTAAATTGTAGGTTTTCATCTAGAGCCAGCCAGCCATCATCATTAACTTGGTCAGAATCGCATCTATTTGAGGGCGCGTCATAGAACTGAGCCGAGGGCAAACGCTTCTTTTGTCTTTTCTCAGTGCGTTGATTGTTAACATTTAAAGCAGGCGCAAAAGCAGTGCACATACGATCAAGTGTGTTGTTTAATATTTTTTTAGCTGTTAATTTTTGTTTAAGTTCGTTTGGAATGGGAGTTATCCAGTCTGCTGTGGTGAATATGGATAAGGTAGGATCACATTGCATATATTTCTTTGCAAAAGGAATGTTAATCGCTTGAGGTGAGAGTCCACTATTAAGATGCTAAGGAAAAAACATAGGTTATTTATATATTAAAATATTAACATGCTCTAAGCGCACATACCAATAGCTCCAAGCCAAAAAAGTAACCAACACCACTCAATTCCTGCACTGGTCCAATATATCGTATAATGCAATCATAGAAAGTGTTTGTGTTCCCAAACAGACTGCCTTGTACGCTGACAAAAGCGTTCTCTTTCAAGTGCTGCAAAAAGCGGCATTGTTCTTTATTGTTAACAAGGCTTAAACGACGCTTTGGATCCACAATGCTTATCACGAATGGCCAAAAGCTCTCGGCAACTTTCACTAAACAACTTGCTCTGCATTCATATAGATTGTTCAAAATAAAACTCTCCTTTGTAAAGTTTAATATCTGAACAATACATTTTTCATTTTCGCTTTCGTGTGTCGTTTTTATTATCTTTATGAGTGTTCCTGGCTCTGCCAAAAATTTGTCAGCTGTGTTGTCCACATCGGAGCGTAGTATGCCAGCATTATCGTAAGCAACTAATAATTCAACTTGTCGCGAAATAAGCGCATATTTTGAATTGCTAAGTTCTGTTTCCATGAAACTAAATTATTACCAAACATAAATAATCAATACGCAAAACAAAGTTGTTGACTAATAACAAATAAGTTGTAATAGAGATGTGAGCAACAAGTCGATACATCGATGACTATTCAGCAAATTGTATCGAAACATTTATTATCGAAATCAGTGCACAAGTGCAATAAGTCGCCAAAATGTTTGACTGCGAGTTGCTAACCAACTTTTTAGTTGTAGACATTATTTCAATAATACACCCATTAAAATTTTGTTTCATTTTTATTAATAAACGAAATCGATGTGTCCGTTTAACGTTTTTGGGTCTATTCGAAGCATTGTTGGTTTTCTTTAAATATGTTAGTGATATAAGAATAAACAACATTTAAGCAACCTACAAATATAATTGTTTTGAAAACTTCAGAGTGCTATTCAATACGATAGGCATATTATTATTATTATATATGTATATATATATATGTTTAAGTATATGTATGTATGTGCTAAGGGAGACCTCAAACTATGCGTGAGTAATTTGGATCATTTTAAATTTTTAAATAATTTATCTGTAACAATATTTCGGACAATATATGGAATTGTTAATTCATAGAACGTTTAGTATTTACAGAGTTTAAAAATTATTTCAAAACTCAAAAACAAGTTCATATTGTGTGTGTTAACATTACAATGAAAATAGAAATTATTTTAATTCAAATGAAAGCCTTTCTCCTTAGTTGCGGTCAGCAAGCGTTCCTTCAATATCTCCTCGGACGGATAGTCAGGAAGCTTTAAATAGTGGACACACGTATTAACCGATGGATAACTACCCTGTCCAGCGTCGACTTTCCGCACGATTGTGAGTCGAGGATGCAAATTGGCCAAACCGCCTGGAGGTAGACTGCTACAGCCTGTGGTAAATTGCAAAAAGGCTTTGCGTTCAGGACCCGTTAAGCTTAAAAGTACGTTAACAAAACGTAAAAATCCGGGGCTATAAATATACAAAAATGCATGTCAATTAAAATTGTTTTTACAAATGCATACGCTTTACTGTACCTGTCTTTAGAGTAGCCTAATTTGGGCTCAGTATATGCCATCAGATCCTCACGGCTCCACTGCGGGCACTGATCACCGCATATCATCATGCGTGCCTCCGTCGGATTGAATGCGGCCAGCTTGTTCAGAGGGAACACTTCACAAAAACCATCATGAAAGGCCTGCATTTGCTTGGCAATGCCATCGTGTAACATAAAGTTGAGCAGGAGTTCGCAATACGCCTCCAGATTATTAATGACTTCACCGAGCGCCATGGGCAAAGACTCGGCATATCATAGCAAAACGCACACTGGCAAGTAAGTAAAATGTTACGCCAAATCCTCCAAAGAACTCAATATTATTCTTGTCAGCACTGAAACCAATCATTCAACTTGTTCACAGTTAAGCTACACCAATTAATGTTGCTGCGCTGCAACAAATCCTGCCACTCAATTATAACTGACAGCGTGTAGGATCGATTCCTTGAGTTCCATGCTGATATGCACAAACCAGTTGGATGCGCATTAGTTGGAGGTCAAGGATAGTAAGATCTGTACTGCGTAAACAATGGCGCGTAGAGCAGCTGGCGTCGAATTATCCGACTTGAGTTTAATGTCGCTACGCGTTAACGCTTTGTTGTGGCAAAGCAATTGCAAAAACGATTTGGACAACGGCATATCCACAAGGCGCATATCCTGCAGCACCTTGGCTATGAAAACGCCAAAGAACCAGAAATACTTGCAAACACTTTCACATAGCTCCGATTGTTGGGGCAAAGGTGCGGGAAACAGTCCGTGCTCACGCCTGTTAACATAATAGCCTATGGGTTTAAGGTCTGGCTCCACTTGGGTATCATGCTTATCCTCAGTTGCCAGCTCGTCATCAAAGAGCCACATGCATAGATCAGAGCGTTGTATTTCAGCTGCCACCAGCGCATAGAACTCGAGCGTTGGTCCCAGTCCCGTGCCCTCTTCGTCCAAAAACTCCACCTCCAAAACAGATTTGCGATTGCAATGCGCCTTCATGACCTGCATGGCCCATTTTAGTAAGTCCTTATTACGCGGCACTTTGACACGCTCATGCTTCAAGCGTCCCACGCGGAAGTCATGCTGATCCTCGCGCCTAGGACTCATAATGGGTATTCTTTGGCGTTCCACGGAAATGTCGCGCTGAGATTGCAAGCAGACAATGCTGCGTGAGGCCCCGAAGGCTGTGCAATTGAAATACAATTGTCTGGTCTCGAATGGGAACAAAAACGGACAGCTTTGGTTGAGATCCTCGCACCAGTTGGGCAGCGCATTGCTGGAGAGCACGAGAGGATCATGTATTTGCTGCTGCAATTTGTTTGTTATCTTTTTGCTCATAAACAGCTCAGCGGGAAGCAACGAAGTGTGATCAACAACCTGCTGCAATTCAATATCCTTTTGATTCAAGCCATTGATTTGGGTCAGCAAATCCAGCACATCCTCGACGGAGCATAGATTATTATCATTCAAGCTGAGACCGCCATGTACGGGTGAGTTGGGCGACAAGGTGGAAGCGCCACTTCTGGATGAGACGCCCGGCGTATTTTGTCCTTCATCCGTTTCCAAATAAGTGTGCTCCTCTGCTGTTGGACTAACCTCACGATAAACGATGGTGTAGGTGGGCTCCCATAACTTGCGGAATTTGTCATTCTTGTTCAGCTGACTGCTTTGGAGCAGCTCCTGCACAGCACGGAATATAGTCCAGTCGCTATTTTCCAAATCAATTTCCACATCGGGTATGCCACCCATGCCAGGGCCACGTAGCTTCAAACCCAGCGTTGTCTGCTCCAGCTGCACCTGTCCCGTTTGCTGCGCTGCTTCTAATTGCGCATCTGGTGGACATATTTCCAAATCTGTAGTCTGATTGACATTGGTGCGTCCGGGACGCGGATCAAATGCTGGAATTAGCGCCGAGAATTGCCGCTTGAGCACATACTCATCATCCCAGGACTTGCGCTTGCTCACGCCTGCCAATCGATTCTCCAGCGACTCGTCATCCATAAAGGTCAACAGATTTCTGGAGACCATGACCTGCAGCAGCGTGTTGCCCACTTCCTCATACTCATCCTCATTCTCCTCTTCATCGTTTTCCTCATCCATATCATCCTCATCCTCCATATCGCCCAGCATAGTAGGCGCACGACAGCTCTCCAAGAAATCCTCAAGCGACACCTGCTCGCTGTCGCTCGACGTAGAAGTCAAGCTCATGGTAAGTGTGGGATTTATGCTGGATGTGGGCTGCTGACTGGCTTTCATGTTGGCAGCATTTGCGGATGCATTGGAGCCATTGTTGGATGACAAACTGGGATAACTTTGCGCAGTGCTTAGCAAGCCCGAATGGAAATTACTGGACAAGGCCAGCTTCACCAAGCTGGTCACTGAGTTGGGGCCACGGGGAAAGAAGGAACTGGCGGCAACAGCTTGATTGCTGTGCTCATTTTTATGCACATGCGCATTGTTCAACTGGTTGCTCTCGTTGCTTGTGTCCTGCGAGGTGCGACGACGGGCAATCGCTGCAAATGTTTCCATGAATCCGGTGTGCACGGCCACTTCGTTGGAGGAGTTGGCCTCCGCAGCTGATGTGGTGGTTAGGTTGGGCACGCTAATGCTCATTTGATTGGACACTGAGACAGCTTCATTGGACATTATGTTCTCCTGCGCTTGATAACCGGAGACAGCTGGAGTTTCATCTGCTTTCAATTGCTCCACGGCAGCTGCATTTGATTCACTCTTTTGCAAAGTACCCGGCTGTATTAACATCTTGGCATTTCCCTTTGCTGCAGTTGCTCCACCAGACACATTGGCTCTTGCTGCTGCTGCCGGAGCCTGTGATTGCGACTGCGACTGTTGTGGCTCATCTGCTGAAAGTATGTTGTTGGTATTGTTGCGCATCATGTCCACACAATCACGCATCTTATCCAGCATCTCACGCGTCTCACTGGGCAACTGTGCTGCGCCAGCTGCCGCGCCTGCTCCTACGCTAGCTGCACTCTGACGCAAATTGATGAGCAGCCCTTTGGCCAGATTATTTACCGCATTTGTTGCATTCATTTTATTATTTTCTTCCAAGTTGGTCGCGCGCTTCTGGGCAGCAGCCTCTCCTACCCTCGCTTCAGCAGGTTTGGCTGTGTTGTGCTGCTTGGAAATATCTGTAATGCTCAAGCCTTCGGTTATGGTGGCCAGGTCAGCGGCTATGTTGGCATTTATGGCCGGCATGGAGTTGTTTATGTTGGAGAGATCTGCTATATGCTCCAGTTCGCGTATCAAGGGAGAGGGCGCATTCGATTTGGGCGCCAGAGTTTGCTCCGAGCTGCTTTCGCTATTCAGCTGCTCTGCTTGCGCCTGACTTGCAGCTATTTGGGATTTAGCTTGAACAAAAACATTCTCGGCAATGGTCTCCACAGTTTGTTTCCATGCAAGATTGTCTGCGGACACAGTTTGATTGGAGGCCTCATCTGCATTGCGATTTATCTCTGTGGCCTCGGGCAGCGATGGCGTGGAGCTCGATTTACGCGATGTTAGCGCATGCGATTTGTCTACCTTCTTGGGTGGCATTGCATTCACGCCCTCAAACACTGAAACGTTCTCAAAGTTGGCCAACTTTAAATCGTACTTGCCCTCGGCGCCCATGCGATAGGAATTGCGCACACCATGATCCCACTTGACATCAATCCAGCCATTGTGTATCTCGCCCGTTATGGTGCCCTCGCCCACACCATCCTGGTCATCCCAGCGCCAGTCAACGCCACGCACTACTCTAGCGCCGCTGGTAATATGCTTCAGCTGCGCACGTATCTGACGCCTCTCTCGCCTGGTCTTGGCCTCCGCTTCCTTGAGCGTCTTGCCAATGTCATCGCAAACGCCCAGCACACGGCCGTAGATTTCAAAGCCACTCAGACTGAGATAATGCGTTTGTCCCGAAGCATTGCGTCCGTTTTGCTGTATTCTTATATGACGATAGCCTTTGGTCTCCTCAGCAGCGCAGACAATGGGCCAAGTGGCCGTGCTGCCCGGCTCCACCAGGCTCTTGTCATCCACATGCGTAATCAAGGTTATCCAGCTGACGCCATCCTTGGAGGCCTGCAGCAGCCAATTGCGCAGAGCCGAGCGTCCATAGCCGCGTGCATGGCGCAAGGTATAAGCGCTGGGTATAATATAGACACCCAAATCTATAACGAACCAGGCTTTCTTATTATCCTTTGTATGACAATTAAGCGAGACGCTGTCGCGCGACAAAATATCCTCCAGCTTGCCATAGGGCAGTGTTTTGCCCTCAGAGCTGCTGACCTGCACCAGGCCGTACTGTGCTGGGTTGACCCAATCGCAGGTCTTGGCATTGGTGCCAATGTAGAACATAAGACCCTCCTCATCAAAGTCGAAAGTGTGTGTGAACTGTTGATTTGCGTCGCGTAGTTTTTTCAAGAATAAATACGAGGAACGCTCCAGATCATACCATTGTTTAGCCACCATTTTGAGTAAATATTTAGCCAATTGTCCCACTGTTGCAAGGGGCTCGATTTTCAAAGTGCGTCCAGTGCGATCAAAGAGCGTGCTCTCGCAGGCAGCACGCTCCAACCTAAAGCGCAGGCGCTTCTGCAAGATCTGCAGTCCGTAGCCTGTGCCTGGTGCATCGTAGAGATAAACGGGCAGCTTCTCTGTGCTCTCCAGCACAGCCACCAGCTTTTGTATTAACATGCTCGCGGTGTTCTTTTTGTCATCGCTGCCTGGCTCGAAAATGCATTTCTTGAAGATTTCAATGCGCTGCTTCAGCATTTGATTGGTCTTGCATCTAGAGAGATTCGTTTCCCAGTAGTTGTTCGACAGCACGGCAACCAAGGCTTGCACTAGCCCCGAGGAATGCATTTCATAGGCGCTCACAACGCCGTCCTCATGTATAAGCTGCGATAGATTGGTCAAGGCTGTCTCAAGTATGCGCCTAGTTGTTTTGCCTCCGTGCACGTTGCTTCTTCTATATGCCCCAAATTGTTATTTGCTTAACTCTAGTTGCGTAGAGATTCACTCACAGGCGCCACGTGCACATCTTGGCTCGCACTTGAAAATTGAAATTGTATTTATACACCTCGTGCGCTCTCTGTAAATTCGACTTTCTGTATTCTCTTTATAGCACAATTCAAGTAGTTTTGGATTTAATTGCAAGCTTTCTTTTTCTCTGTGGAACCAGCCGGATAAGCGAAGTCTGCGCAAGCTCGAACGGGTCTCGGCGGTGGAAAGTAGGTGTTTTGTTGCCTGTTGCTTTTCAAATATTTGATCCCTGCAATTTCTCCTGCAATATAGTGCACCTAATGACCTTTCGTGTTGTGTATTGCAAGCTGATTCGGGCTTATTGCGCGTCGCAGCAAGCCAATTCCTACCAACAAGTCGCGTAAGTAATTGTAGTGGTAGCGTCGTATTGAGCGCCCCCCTGCAGAGGATACTTTTGGCGGGCAATTGAAGGATGCTCGATTTTGCTATTGTAGTGGGGTGATTTCGACAACAGAAGGCGGCTTAGCTGCTTAAGTTGAGTTGTGACTTTCAGTCATGCATTATAATATGTATATTTGTTTCTTGCCAAGGCAGTGTGGCCAGTTATCCCAGCAGGAGGCATAGAAGTAGTCGAGGCTTGCTATTTAAATATTTTCAAATTTAAAAATCAACAGAGAGAGAAAGATGCAAAAGTTCATTTAATTATTGACATTTTAAAATCAACAAGTCGCAGGACACAGACTGTGGGCAATATGGGTTGCGAGGGTGTGCCAGCAGCTACGCTGGACCGTGCGCGCACTAGTTTCTCCAAGAACTCACCACGATTTTCTGCAAGTGCAATTAGGTCTACCAGTTAGCAATGGAAGATAAAGTGAAAGAAGAGTAAGGCTACAGTGGAATGTAATCGACTTTGATATACACCCTGACAGACATTTTTTGAGCAATTGTCAAAGTGTATAAAAGTGCAAGAGTTGAGTCTCACCAGAACTATCATTGCCATTCTCCGGGCTACCGCTGGAGTACATGGTGGCCAGCTTGCCATCCAGTATAAAGCGGAACCAGCCATTTGAGCCGTTGGACAGCTCCAAAGCAGCCGAGTCCGACCACACATACAAACAGTCGCGTCCACGACAAATGCTCCAGTCACGCCAATGATAGGGCTTGCCTTGTAGAATCTCCTTAGCATCCTCTATCGAATCATCTAATAATGAAAGCTTTCTAATAATTGTTTTTTGATATAAAGGATAGGCTACTTGCCTGGCGAGTTTCTTTGTGGCATGCACAAGCTGGAGCATCTTGGACCTGCAGGCAACTCCGGAGATGCAACTGCAACTGGTGTCGCAGCTGCTGCTGTTGTTAGCTGTGTATCTGCCTCGGGATCCATAAGACCCTGAACTTTTGAAAAAACGCCCAGTCGGGCAAAATGCTCGAGAAACTCCTCCTGAGTCTTACACATAAGCTCCTCGACTATGTTTAAAATTACTAAATGCCCATCTTCGTCATCCTGCAAATGATTTATTAACATTAAAAAATATTTTTAGATGTATAAATATATAAAACTCACCTCGCTATCCAAAACACTCGCAATAACTTCAGTAAGCAAGTTACCCACATTTTGCGCTGCAACTGATGTGGTGGCCTCATCCGTGGATTTTTTGCACAGACTCTTGAGCACAGTTGGATGAGCATACTGTACAATCTTTTTAATCAGGCCCATGCTAGCGCGTCGCACACTGCCCAACATGGTGCCTTGGAAGGTGCGACAGAGTATGGGCAGCAGCAGTTTTAGATAAACGGGCGCCATTTCGGGATCACCACGTGGCTCAATCATAGTGTATGTTTGCCCATCCTTGTTGGCCAGCATATTTCCTGAGGACATCCATTCGCCAGGGGATTGGAGTATAGCCGCAACTTCACGATGTCCATCGTCGGAGCGTTCGCGTGCTTTATCCAACGGTGTTTTGCCATCCTCATCGCGTAGATCCGGATAAGCGCCAAATTTAAGTAAAATCTTCGCTATGCCCGGACGCCCAAAGCAGGCAGCATAATGCAGCGAAGAGCTGCGCTGTCCTTTATTAACATCCGCGCCCTTTTCGCACAGATATTCCACCATTTCCAGCGTGCCAAAAGCAGATGCCCAATTCAAAAGCGTCTGGCCAACATCATCCATGCAGTTGACATCAACGCCGCAGGTTTCGATTGCCTCCTGCAGAGCCTCCGTATCCTTGGAGCGTATGCAATCGATGAGCTGCCTGTGTGTGCGATCTGTATTTGAGTCTGTGCGCTTTGGACGCGGCGCCAACTGTCCTTGACTGCAGCTAGCACCGCGATTCAGCGCCTGACGCCCTTCGAATAACAAAAGCAACAAGAGATCGGCAAATCGCATGCAGTCCAACACGCAACGCTCATCGCCTTTAAGTGCACGCTCTATAGCATCGGGTAGCTGAGAGCGCAAAATATCACGCGTTATAGCTGGGGAGCCGCGGCAAAGCGTCGACAGCAATGAGATTGTAGTGGATATAGATTGCGGAGAGCGCACTGCATCAGTGGACTGAACTTTATTGCTTGCATTTGCTGTAACATTCTCATTTGCTCTGTCCGCATTGCTCCTCACGGGCTGAGGTGCGCCCAACTTGGGTGTGGATAGAAGATTACTGTTCGTGCCGCCGCCTGCATTCTCCAGGCGTTTCAATAGCTCCTTAACCAAGCCATACTCTGCTAGCGGTGCAGGATCCACCCACTTTCTGGTAAAACGATCTGCCACCGAAGCAAAGCATTTTAATGCGCCATCCGCCACCATGGGATCCTCATGCTGCAGCAAGGTGCTGAGGCTTTCCACACAATTCTCAATGCAAGGCGAATTGGGTTCAACTTTGGTGCATAGACGCGACACTACAGCCATGGCCGAATGCAAGGTATCCTTGTGCACTTGCGAGCCACAATCGCGAATAAAAGTTAGCACGCAGTTCAAGCCGCCGCCATCAAAGACAGCGCCTGCCTCACGTGTGCAAATGAGTTCCAGAACTTTAATACATTGTTCGGCAAGATCGCGAGAGGTGCGGGACGATAGATCCGCGACCACCAAACGATTGCAAATGGCCTTAATAGCACCATCGATGGCTACAATACGGCGTGTGCACTCCGCTGATACATCTAGATAGTAAGTAATGGCGCGTGCTGTCACTTCGAGCACATTTTCTGGTGCGAGCTCATCTAAAAATATTTTGCACAAAGCTGGTAAAAATGTGCGAGGAGGGCAACTGCAAAAAGCAACAATAAATGAGAATTAAATACATTATATTTATACAAATTACAACAAATTACCTTTCAAAGCAACGATCAACATTATCTGACATTAAAAGCAGCATACATAATTGCTCTAAGGCAATCAGTTGCATATCTCTCTCATCTCCCTGGCCCATAGACAACCACTCCAGGAGTGTTTCTGGATCAACATCGCCCATCTGCAATGTGTGACGAAATTCATAAATACATATTTCATCATTTTCTTTGAGTCATAATCATTCTTTGCACTTACTTTGTCCTTTGTTTTTGAATGTCAAATAATTTCTCAAGCACGGGTTGATTAAATCTACAAATCAAAATAATTTTAATAATTGTTAGTAAATAAACTATGTTTTTAAGCCTATAAGTAGGGCTTAATAACTTATATTTATATTATAAATTGGCAATAACGTTGTAAATTACATATTTATTTTGTAAATAATTTTAACAAGAAATAATTCAACACGTGTGTCTAACCATCTGTGTCACAATAACATATTTTTCACCTGCATACATTTCTTTAGAATTTAGCAATGAGTTTTTCTTATCAGTACGTATTATAATTATTGGTTTCTGATGGTGTCTCATTAAAGAATAAAATAAATAAAAATAAAATAAAAAGCCTAGTCAACTTATTAGAAAACAGCTTGCGCATGATAAAGCAGTACACACTGTAATAACGAAATACATATTTTCAAATTAGGTTTAAAATATTGAAATGTACCATATCTTTCGTTTTACTATTTTATTTAAAATTATTCACTTATACATTATCTTAAACATCAGTTCAAAGTTAATCATTTCTTTATGTAATTAATAATTTGTTTATAATTTGCTCAATACCACTGTGCAATTGTAAATACTTGCATGTATATATGTATGTACATATGTATGCTGCAGTATGTAAATATATGCAATCCTATTAACCAACTATGTATTCATGTGTGTTAATGTAAAAAATATTAATGTCAATGTATGGGTATCTACCTTTGAATGTAAGTATGTCACAACAGTCTTTCATTACATACATTACATATGAATCAGAAAACGTTTGTTTTTTTTTTTTCTTATAAGTATTGCCACAGCACTATCGATCAAATATTATATATTTTAATGTCTCAGTCGCACACGTCTGCCTTTCTTCGCATTTGAAAAATAGAAAAACTTACACGTAAAAAAATTGTGTATGCATATTGTATATACATACATATGTACACTTTAATATATTTAGCCATACATATGTGTGTATATATGTATGCGCATAAGAAAGTAGGCACAGTTCACAGATTATATAAAATTACCTTAAGCATTATAACTTGGCTCAGCATATCTTCGGCCAGCTACCAATTACGTTAGCTTTTACTTAAATGCACATTTGCAAATTTTCCACAGTTTCTATGTATCAAATTTTACGATTTGAGAACGCCTAAAATTTAATGTCTATTGAAAAACACATTCATATGTGAAATTCACATTAATCGACATTTATGTACTTCGCAGGTAGAGTTGCAAAATCATCTACCACTATCGATAACATAGATGTTAAAAAAATGATTTTATCTCAATCAAATATGTTTTGAATTCAGCTTATTGAACATCATATACATATGTGGTTGAAAAAACTATTTTGGATATTTATGGATAAATTGTTGAAGCTTTTTAAGGGTATATTATGTTTTTCCAACAAGTACTTGATGACATTGGGTTATTTGACTTTTTTATACCATCCCTAACAACTCAGTCATTGTTTAAGCGATTACCAACACTTTTGTCGAAAAAACAGTAAATAATAAAGAATAAGAAAAAAATACAAAAGCAACCAAAAAAGAAAGGAAAAAGAGACAAAAATTCGAAAACAGTGTCATGGGATTAAGATCATTTGTGTACGCGCTTAATGAAACAAAAACATATTAGCCAACAACGCAACGCGTAAAAAAAAAACAATAAGTAAAATGTCTACAGAGGAGTTGCCAGCTGATTTGGATAAACTAAAAATAACATCAAAACACACGCATATTAAATTGCGTGACAGAAATCCATTTTACAGTCTAAATAACAGTCCCAGCGGTGGGCCTGGCCAAAGTGCAGATCCTTCTAGAAATGCGAACACAAAGCAAATAATGTTCAGCAGGCGCATACGAAGAAGATCAGAAAGCAACATTGATGATTTTCACAACAAGAAACTAGACCCCGAGGTCAGCGCGGACACCTTTGAAACACTAAATCCTTTGCGCTGCTTGAACGGAGTGCACAAACAACAACTAAAGCGAAACAGTCTAACAGCATCAAAGCGAAATTTATTACGCGAGCCAATATTACGAATATTAACTGACAATGCACACACTAAAACTGCATTTGTTGCTCGCACACGTCGTTCAGATCCTTTGAATATTGATGAAAAGAGTCGCACAAATATTCATAAAGCTCGAAATAATCCAAATTCTAGATCCAGTATAAATGGTATTTGCAGCTTTCGTGATTTAATAAGCGAATGCAACAGTTTGCTAGATGAGTCTAAATCGAATACCTGGCAATCGTCCAAAAACTTCACCATTTGGCAGAAGGATACTCCAGAAGCTATACGGGAAACTCTGTCTGCAAATGATGGAGATGGTCCACCCGTTGATTGGAAAGAGCGTGATCGGGAACGGCCCGTCGTAACCTCCGGTGCCACACTATCATGCTCCCAGGAGGCAAGCAGCATAGCGTCAAACCCAAGGAATTGCGACGATGTCACCATTGTGGAGTTGGCTAGCTACTTCGATACTATGGTCCACATTCCCAAGAAGATGTCATCTATGGCTGAGATGATGTACATTTAAGGCTATGGCACAGCCTAAATAAAGAAAAGCGAATATTTGTTTGTGTGTGCATTCATATTCATACGCATATACCAATTATTTCAATGAGTGTCATTAGATAAAATCTAATATTATTCTTAAATGTTGTATATAAATTTATCAATGTGTATATAGTTTAACGTTTAACTTCGATATAGTTGTAAATGAAAGTCTATAAATATAAAAGCTGTTTTTTAACTTAGTTGAATGGGTAGGAAGGACGATCCAATGGTATTCTGGTAAAACTTTTTTAGAAGTAAATTGGTAAACTTCATATGGAAGTTCGTTATAAGATGTACGATGGCATTGAAATCGATGTATTTTATTTCAACAATACGGCAATGGTGAAGTAAATTGGGTCTCACAATTAAAACATATTCGATCGTCTAAATATCGACTTGCGATAACTCTGGTAAATAGACTTCTTGGTCACACTTTTTTATATAAATAAGTTTCAGTGATACCATTTTAACAGTTTTATAGCTAGATTTTTTAAAATTGTAAAATATGGAACAGATTCTGAACTGCTCTTCGGGAAGCATTTAATATTTTATTTCCTTATATTTATTTTATATTATATTTATGTTTTATATATTATCTTTCAAGGTTAATTTAAAAAAACTAGCAATTTTAGTTTCGTTTTTAGCGTTTTTTTTTTACAATTTCTAGCAATTTCTTCGCTTTAGCTACTTAAACCTTGTATATTCTGACAGCACTGTTAAGTTTGCAAATTTAAGCTAACGCAGCTGGAATAATTTCGAAAGCGGTAAAAATGGTAAGTTAAATTATATTTTAATATATATATAAAACAAAATTGTAGTGAATATACTACATATACTCTTAATTTGTGATAATACATAGAAAACATGCTAATACAAAGTCTATGCAGAGAATATTAATATTTTGCATAATAAACTTTTAAACAGATTTATGTGTGAAGATAACATTCATTTGACCTTAAACTATGGAGAAAAAACTATAGCAACAACAAATTACACAATACAATACGTAGAAAATATGAAAGTGAATATGAATATATGTATAAACGCGTTTGTAAATACAAATTAAAATTATGCTGTGTATGTGGGCTCACACGCACACACAGACAATTTAAATTGCTGTAAATATAAAAAGTCATAGTAGCAATATTTTCCCATATGCACACATATGTATGTATGTATGTAGTATACGCATATAGAATGCATCTGGGCAAAGCGGAATGTCCGATTATGATCCCTTTCACCCGCAATCATGCAGCAGCCTTCCACAAATAAATTGCACTTGAGACGCCATCTCTTTCATTCCCTCCTTCTTCCATTTGTGCTTTTGTAAAATCGCAATCTAGTACATTGTACATGTCTAACGATTTTTTAAGCCCACATCAGCACTTTGCTAATTGACACTGCATAAAGAAGAATATTGCATAAGTAAATGTTTATACTCTTATCACTATGTGGTCAATTTGTCCGTTCGTTTTTTTTTTTATATTTTTTGTACCTTGAAACATGTTCAATGAACAAAAGGTTATCAGAGACTGACGATAAGCCCTTTCCAAAATATGTTAAACCAGTTAGCCCCTTATTATGAATCGAATAAGAATTTTTTGAGCATGAACTATTGTATAAAATGACCGACATCGTGCGTTGACAAAAGAATTACAGAACAACAAGTACAATGGTATGCACTTTTTATTCAAATAAAAATGATTATTAACTTATACTCTTGTAAAAAAATAATTTAAAACTAATCTTTTTTAACTATTTGCATTTGTATTTTTAGGCTGAACCTATTCGTGTTGTTGTGACGGGAGCTGCTGGTCAGATAGCTTACTCCTTGCTCTACATGATCGCGAGGGGAGAAGTTTTTGGAAAGGATCAGCCACTCATACTGCACTTGTTGGACATACCACCAATGGTTGGAGTACTGGAAGGTGTTGTTATGGAACTTGCTGATTGTGCATTGCCACTGCTCCGTGAAGTGGTGCCCACAACTGATCCACTTGTTGGATTTAAGGATGTTTCTGCAGCATTCCTGGTGGGTGCCATGCCACGCAAGGAGGGCATGGAGCGCAAGGATTTGCTCTCCGCTAACGTGAAAATCTTCAAAGTCCAAGGTGAAGCCTTGGACAAGGTTGCCAAGAAGGATGTTAAGGTGCTGGTTGTGGGCAACCCAGCCAACACCAATGCGTTGGTTTGCTCAAACTACGCACCCTCCATTCCCAAAGAAAACTTCTCGGCGATGACACGTCTTGATCAAAACCGTGCTGCTTCGCAGTTGGCTAACAAAATGGGTGTGCCCATTACTAGCGTTAGCAACGTAATCATCTGGGGCAATCACTCTTCGACACAATATCCGGATGCCAGCCAAGGAACAATTCTCATTAATGGCGAGTGGAAACCCATTGCGCAAGCTGTTAATGACAACGCTTACCTACAAGGCTCATTCATTGAGACTGTGCAAAAGCGTGGTGCTGCTGTAATTGGCGCCCGCAAAATGTCGTCAGCCATGTCGGCTGCCAAGGCCGCCTGCGACCATATGCACGATTGGTGGAACGGCACTGCACCTGGCAAGTTTGTCTCCATGGGTGTCTTCTCCGATGGCAGCTATGGCTCTCCCAAGGGTGTGGTCTTCTCGTTCCCCGTTGAAATCAAGAACAAACAATGGAAGATTGTTGACAATCTACCCATTACTGACTTTGCCAAGGGCAAACTAAACGTCACGGGCACAGAGCTGCAGGAGGAGAAGGACGAAGCGATGTCTGTGTTGGATTCCAATTGACTAGCCGGCGTAGGGGACTCAAAGTTGTAGAGAGCATAGCACAAGTTGCAACTTTAGAGGTAGAAGCAAACTTATGGTTTTCTGTTATATTTGCATTTAGAAATTTAACATATACACATTGCAATAAATACACTTTTTTGTAAATATAATTGTTAATTATTTGATTAAATGAAAATGTGGACTTTGCATTCTTAGGACCATCCGATTCCAAGCGCTATATGTATGGAGAGATTATATTGTCGAGGTTAGGAACAAGTGATTATTTAATCGTGATTCATTTTATTTTACGATCTAATATATATGTTAATAAGTCTACAACTTATTTGACATCAGATCGATCAGTATATTTACAAGCAATAATCGGATCATAATACTTATATATACGCGAATTACATATAATCGTTGTTGAAACTTGTATAGTAAGAGGTTTATTGTTGAGCAGTGTCCGAGGCAGTCCGAGAACATTGACAAGACAAGTTGACACAAGAGAGATCATATACCAAAAGTTTTACTAAATATTTCTTCTTGTGGATTTAATAAGATAAATATCGGCAATCCAAATTATTTAATATTTCCAGCATTGGCAGAGCGCTGTTTTGTTTGAATTATCGACATTTTACCGAATTCAATAATTCTTGGGGGGTGCCAAAGAAATTGATTTTCTTTGTTGAATTATATTTGATAAATGTTTGACAAAAGTGTTGTGAATTATAATGTTTTTGTGTATAAATGTATCACCTCGACGATTTCAGTTTGGGTATAATATATCATAATGTCCTGGCCTATAAATAAGATAAACCTTCGACTCGGATCCTTCTGGGAAATCGTGTGCTTTTACCGTGCCACCTTCGCCCCTGTCTAGATACTCAACTTTCACTCCCACGCCAAGTGCGGTGCATAAGGCGATGATATGTATATGGTCAGATTCCTTGTACATTGGCTCAACTTCCTGATGCCGAAACTCTTCAATTGAATAATCGCCTTCAATAAAGTGTTGATAAAAGTCGGCATCTTCCTGCAGTTTGCCGGAGGTAATCAAGCGCAGATAAACCACCACGTAGTCAGAGTAGCCCTGTTCATTAAAGATTTTGTGTAATTCATTCTTCACTTCATCAGGTCCTGCGGGATTATCTGGACAAACACGCTTTATAACCTCCATGAACTGCAAACAAAGCGAAAATTACTAAAGTTTTATAGATATACAAGCAACTAATTACAGTTTCATGGAAATCTTCTAATGTAAAGCTGGGAAAGCCCAGTTCCACCAGCTTATTTTTCGAGCTTTCTGCCAATTTTTGAAATTCTTGATAAGCACTATTGTTTGTTATTAAGTACTCCAAGTACGAATAGGCAAATGCTCTAAAGAAGCAATTGCCGTCAGGGCGTGTGCGTCGAATAAATTTATATTTCTTAGATAAATCTTGGATTTTAGCTGTGAACACATCGTCACCA
This sequence comes from Drosophila busckii, assembly GCF_011750605.1. Classification (NCBI taxonomy): domain Eukaryota; kingdom Metazoa; phylum Arthropoda; class Insecta; order Diptera; family Drosophilidae; genus Drosophila; species Drosophila busckii. The sequence continues at coordinate 5,481,069 of NC_046604.1, forward strand.
TTATATTCGGCACCCAAACAAGTTAGGGGCATTAGTTCGCTGACCAAAGGAGTTGATTCACTGATCTGCGGAAAAATTAAATTTCATTCTATTGTATACAATTACAAATGGTTTTTTTACTCACTTCTTTTTCAATTTCGCGCTGTTGCTGCATAATCAAGCTCATCGCGATTGCTGTCATTGTGATCAATAGACTCCATGACTTGTACAAAACTTAAATTTTCTTTAAATAAAATACAAAATATTTGTTATTTAGACAGCGACATCGAATATGAACCAAATTGGTTAAGTGTGTGACCGTATAATATCAGAAACAAATACTTTTGCAGCCCTACTCACAGTGCTGCCTTAATATCCAGGGGTGAATTAGCTATGCAGATGACAACAATGTTAAGTACATTTATTTAACAATTTAAATGTAGAATAGATAATAAATACTAAGAAATAAGACATTTAATGTTCTAGCTTTATCAATTTTAAAAAAGCCCAGTCTTATCAAAATTATCAAACATGACATTTTTGTACTGGTATAACAATTTGGCGCCATACACTAACATAATCTGAATTCCTTATCAACCTTATCAACTGCTTTTTAAATTGCACCGTACAACAGCAGCTTCAACTGAATCCTAATGATATTTGTTAAATTTTTGTGATATGTAAATAAAAACAGTTTGACAGTCGATTTGATGATTGAATAATAAAAATAGTGGCCGGTAAAAATAAAAAGTAAAGTGGCCCAGCATGTTACCACTAAGCATACAACATGCTTAGTGATGTTACATTTATTATGAGGTGCATTTAATACCCCGCTTAATGGTCTGTCTTGCACTATGTATTTACGTCTGTTTTTATTATTTCAACATAAACGTTATTTTTACAAAATTTATATATTAATTAAGAAACTTTTTATTTATTACGCTGCGTACAACAACTCGTAAGTATGTATGTACATCCGCATAGACTAAATTCGTATACCTATTACTTACTTTAATTTTAAAATTATAGCTAGAATATATCGAACATAATGTGCTTATTTTTCTTATTTTCAGTAAAGTAGTTACATCAACAAAGTCAGACAACATGACAGAAGAGATGTTAATACATCCGGTGCTTGACATAGAGGAAATTCCGTAGTAACCCAACCGTAAATATGTATGTACATACAATATATATTTATGTATATAAATTCGTATACTAGTGCAAATCTTTAACAATGTACACATTAAAAATGACCGTAAATTTTGCAATAAACAGATGGTAATAACAATTTACAAGATCTGTATGTATGTTTATTTGTATGTATGTATGTATGTATGTACATGCATCTTACATCTTTGCTTCTCTAGCGAAGAAAAGCAGCCAGTCACGCAATCAAGTGCTTTCAATCGTAGAAGATATTTTTGTTTTTCAATTATTTTGCACTTGGCTTTACCTGATCCACATTACACAATTTATATTAATTATTTCCCTTGAGTCTTGCAGCGTAACTTCCACATTTTGCACAAAATTCAACAATCGCTTATATATACTCCCTGGAAAAGCAAAATTTTCATTGCTATTGCTGATCGTTGAGTCGGTATCATCGTACATCAAAATATTCAACAAAAAACTTAAGGATGGCAACTTGGGTAATACAAGAGGATACACAATTTCAATTTATTTACTTACAACATAATAACATTTCAGATTGTTTTCGTATGTACAATTGTGTGTGTCCATTTTTATACTATTATCGCAGAGATACAAACGAGTTCGGAGTTCAGAGACAAGAGCCATGTGATAGGTCACCGAAACAGAACGAGTGCTATCCAGAAAAGGATATCAACTAATTCCGAATACCCAGAATACAGCCAATTAGATTCAAATAATGCTCCTATTCGCAATCAACCAATTATTCAAAAACGACGTTTAAAGAAAAATCGACATACAGTGCATCTTACAAAGTCGCCTCAGCGCACTAAAAATACATATGGAGTTAAAGCTTCGAGTGGGCGGCGAAAATCAAAGAATAATTTTTCTGCAAATGAAAACAAAGAAGTTGAGGTAATCCAAACATTTGAGGAGATTCATGAACATATTAATGAGCCGGAGGACCAAGACGGTCAATATCAAGCATCTGAGCGTTATGAGAGCCACGATATGCCAGAAGCTGGTGTAGAAAAGCAAGAAAAACATGTTAAAGTCAAAGTTAAGCATCATCATCACCACCATCATCATAATCATATAAAAGAGGTTATTAAAACAGTACCAAAACCTTATCCTGTTGAAAAAATTGTGCATGTTCCAATAGAGAAAATAGTGGAGAAAATTGTGCAGGTTCCAAGGATAGTAAATGTCACTGTGGAGAAAATTGTGCACGTGCCTGTGGAAAAAATCGTAGAGAAAGTGGTTCGCATACCCAAGCCAGTGCACATACCTAAGCCGTATATAGTTGAAAAAATTATGGAAAAAATTGTACATGTGCCCAAGCCGTATCCTGTGCTAAGAACTGTCCCCTACCCAGTAGAAATAAAAGTTCCAGTAACAGTTGAAAAAAAGGTGCCTGTGCCCTTCAGAGTAGAAGTCGAACGCAAAGTTCCAATATTCATACACTCCCATGAACCCTAGAGCAATCACATTCTAACGACTATATTGAAAAGGATGTATCAAAATTTCAATCTGGCATAGAAGAACCCAATGGCAACGAAAATCGTCACAGTTTCTTAACTGAAAACTACAATTCACATCATGCCAACCGCTATAATGCTGCAAAGGATATTTCCAAATTTCAAACTAGCATAGAGGAACCCAATGGCAACGAAAATCGTCACAGTTTCTTAACTGAAAACTACAATTCACATCATGCCAACCGCTATAATGCTGCAAAGGATGTTTCCAAATTTCAAACTAGCATAGAAGAACCTAAAAGTAACGAAAATAGCCATAGCATATTAACTGAAAACTATAATCGACACCATGCAAGTCGCTATACTGCTCCAAAGGATGCATCTAAATTCCAATCTGGTTCCTCTGAGCCAAATGTTAATGAAAATCGGCATGGCATATTAACTGAGAGCTACAATCTACACCATTCAAATCGCTACAGTGATCCAGTGCCAGCAACCAATCCCGAAGAATACCAAAGTGCTGATGGACCAGCCCAAAAATATTTGAATGACAATTCTGAAAAAAATAATTCACCTTTGGAGCAGTCAACATCTGAGAGTCAATATCATCCAGTGCAATTTTTAGAAAATAACACTCCCTTTAATATTGTTGTACCCGATAATACAACTTCAGATGATTTAAGCCCTCAAAGCTATACTAGCAGTGGGTTTCAGCAAATACCAATATCGCTACCTTTTGAATTTATTCAATTACAACCGATGGCCTTTCAAAGTCCATTGAGTTTTCAATTACCTGTTATGAATAATTCACAAAATAGCACATAAATTACTACTTACAATAATTTATTTAAGCCAAACTCAAGATTTAAAGTCTACCTAAGATATTACTTATAGGCATATATTCATGGCTATACACAAATAAACACAACTAGAGAATTATGAGTGTGTTTCATTTCACCAACGGCTGATAATTTGCAAAGAGTGCAATTCTAACTCTAAACGTACTTACTTTTTAGTTAACTGTATGACTCTTGTACATATCTGCAAGCTTCAGTATATAGTTTTATATGTATATTTATTTCGTCATAGATCTTATTTTTTATTTAATTCTTAAGTAAATATACGGATTATGTTTACTTAATTTTGTTCCGGGACAAGCTCCGAAGCCCAAACATCTTGGGGCCAACCAGTACGGCCTTTAGTTGATATGCAAGTATTCTGTAAAGTATTCTGCAAAGAGTAAAACAAAAATACAATTTTGCAAGCAAAAGAATAATTATAAAACCCTATATACATATATATTAATAGAAAGGCTAAGTACTAAAGATGCATCTAAAAACATTCTGGCCGACGGATATATCAATGGTGGATACGCTGAGAAGATGAAGCTGAGCATTTAGTTTACTCTGTAGTATAAATTATATGCAGCACAATTTACAATATTAATGCAAATTTAATTTTTGTTTGTTTAAGCATTGTGTTTATTCGTGCTTATGTTACCATTATGTCAGTCAATTAATTAAATAAATATTAGTGTAAGGTATACAATAGTCTGAATAGATGCAGTTCAATTACTTATACCTATTTTGTTGTGACTCGAATGTACAATACAATTAGATATACATACATATGTATGTACATAAGCACAACCAAACAATTGGAATTCGAATTTTGGGGGTGTTTTCTTCAAATGATAAACAAAATTTGTGTTTACGATCAAAAGCACTTGACTCAAAATAGGTTCTCTTTGTATACTTTATACATAAATAAAGTTGGATAACAAGTGCACGTGCACTATTTTAAACAAATATAAAGCACATTATATACTGCAGATACTATATATGTATGTATGTACTCATGTGTGTATTGAAAAAATATATTTTGAATTCTTTTGAGCTAAAAACAGCAAGTGGCATCCTTGAAATTAACTTTATATAAGCTCAATATTCCGTCGGCTTTACCATAATTCAAAACAAATAAAACAAGTTTTAAGTTATAAAAAGTTATAATCGTAACCCGTAGACACTTGTCGCTTTAATTGAAATATCGTGCCACTTGAACACTCAGCATCCCACCCTCAACCTCAGACGAAAGCATTTATTTAATTGGGCCATGTGGAAAAACTGTCTCTAATGTGTTGGGGTGAAAAAATAAATGGGCGGCGCAAATGGATTTTTCATTATTACCAGCCACGTGCACTTGTGGGAAACTTACATGCTTAACCACTAAAGTGCCACTTGACTCATTTTCCACAAATTTATGCAACGATGTAAATAATTTTGCAACAAACCTCATTTCTTTGTTTTCTATCATTGTAGCCCTTTCGATTTGGTTGCTTTATCTCAGCCTGAAATCCACTCTTTGGATCCTGATCACCATCAAGAACATCCACCAAATAGTTTATGTAGAGTATGGCCAGTTTCAATGTTTTTATCTGAAAATGTTTGTTTTGATTTCATTGATAAATTAAGTTATATTTAAGACAATGCAACATACAACTCATTCATCAAGATTTTCATTTAACGAGGATCAAATAAAAATAAATTTTCGATTTACGGGTCTATTATATTTCAAATGATGTTAAAATATTGAGTGTAAAAAAAACGGCTCGAATTTTGTGATTTGTAATTTACCGGCGGAGAAATATTACTATTCGTCTATAGAAATATGTACATTTTTAACATGGATGCATACACATATTTAATAATAATCAAGGTATATATTTGTACCTTAGATAACTTGGTGTCTGAAGGAACGTTTGGAATTCTGTCGCGTAGACAAGCGAATGCATTATTTATACTTTGAGTACGTCTTCGCTCTTTTTTATTTGCAGTATTTCTCTTTTTAATAGTTCGTACAGTTGTTGGAATGAAATTTAATTGATTAATGGGTTGATATATTTCATCGTTTATTTTTCTATCAGAATCTGAAATACACACGGGAAAACAAATTTAAAGTTGTATATATTTTTAATCACTTATTACAGTTTTAAATTAAAAAATAGCAAAACTTAAATGTGAATCTGATACACTTTGCGTTTGTTCTTTTTTAATAGGAGCTTAGTTTATTTTAAATAAAACTTTGAAAACTTAAAAAGTTTAATACACGTATACGCATCTGTTTCGTACGTACAATTTAATTCATTGACATCAAGAACAGGAGTATTAATATAACCTTCGTTGTAATAATATGACGAAGGTTCGCGACACACAACATTTTGATATTTTGCCATTATTTGCTTTTGTATATCACACACACTTTTTAAATTAATTGTATTTTTGTATACAGCAATGCGCTGTTTTAAATAGTCAATTTAGTGTTGTAATGTTTCCGAATAAGATTTTAAGCTCTACATTCTTGAACATATATTTCCTGACTGCCATCGTATCGAATATTTTTGGAATTTCTGCTGGTAATGATAAATTAATACTAACCACACAGCCAATTCAAGAGACACACCCCCAAGCACAGCCAATGAAGTACGTTCTACGCTTCACAAAGGACCAATCAGAATCACTGGTGAATAAGCGCGTGTGTAAACAAATGTAGTATGTATGTAAAAATGTTGTACATTTTTACATACAATTATATGAGCGAAAAGCATACATTCGAGAAATCAATTCATATCAATATGAAAGGCTCAAAGTATTTATTATTTTAACTTAGTAAGAACAAAGACGATGATAAAACGAATTCACCACAAAAAACACAACTACAATTTTAAGGTGACCGTTTCAATAAGAGTGAGAACTGAATCTCTTTTGAGGCTATTCTGTGCCCTATTACTTATTTTAAGTCATTTTCAGCTGTTAGAGGTAATAGTAAATCTCAATAGATTTTTTATCAGTTTATTTATTGGGTTAACAATGATGTGCTTGCAACCAATGTGGAATCAAAAAGATTTAACACTTTTCTAAACGTTTGGGTCCATACAGCAAGACGTAAGCGCAATGCCAGTCACCTCCACCTGACAGTCGCAGAATCTCGTCAGTGGTTACAGATGTAACATCGTCATCATCAAACTTGAACCACACATCACCACTGGAGCGGACCCAGGCTACGTAGTGTCCAGATGAGCTGGAGCGACCTTTGTGTGTTAGAACTGCCTTCAGTGTATAAAAGCCGGAATTGTTGCTGCCCAAATCGTCCTCAAACCAGAATTTTTCATATTTGTTCTCATCATTCTCATCCTCATTTTCGGTGGACTTGGCAGTCTTATTAATCTGAGCTTCGACATCCATTTTCTTATCCTCAACGTCTTTGAATTTGGATCGCATTGGGCACAGCTTGTTTTGTAATTCAGGAGTGCACAACTCGAAAGCATCAAAGTCGATGGGAAATTTAATGTCCTTTAGGACCTTAGCATTGATGCCTTCCTTTCCTTTGTATTGAAATCTAACGAACTGAACAGTCAGATAAGCTGGCAGACGACTCACCAAGTACTAACAAAACAATATTATTAGAACAAACTTATGGTTTTAAAAAGGATAATATTTACATTTCTTGTATAGTGTGCATCACGTCCCAGGGCTTCCGAATTTTTTACCAACTGCTCTTTCATTTTCTAAATTTATAAAATTAAATCATAATTATCTAGAACTTTTACGTCTTGTTAAAGTATATTTACAGATTTTAAGCCGCTTTGCATATACTTTACTTCCATGGAAATAAAGCAGCTCAATTGCAAAAAGTTTTCAGTGGTAACAGTTGCAGGTTCATCCGGAGCTTCATCCGAGGTCATCTTCACTTCGTAGGTGCCTCCGAAAAATTGTTCAATAAAAGAGCTATAAAATATATAAATAGTTAACGTTTAGTGAGTGTCTGGATCATATGCAACTATTACCTATGACTTTTCTTCACAGCGACGCTACTAGCTGAATCCTGGCTCACTGGTACAAGCTTTTGCTGTAGCATTTTAAGAATCTCAGACCAGCATTCATTTGCATCCTGCTGCCGATAGGTGCCATTTTCGCCAGTCTGCGCGAACTGAGGCGAAGCCCTGTGCAAGGCCTGCAAGAGCACAATTGGGGTAATTGTTGTGCCCTTCTCCATCTGTGTAAAGACTATTTTCATAGCCGACGAAATGGTAAATGCAGAAGAAGTAGTATCAGAACCATCATGACGGAAACTGTCTAAAGCAGTACGTAGCTCAGGCACTGCTCTCAAGCACTGCACAGTAGCATTCATGTAGCATGTATTGCCAAGATTGGTTAGACCAGCTGGTAGCCGCATCTGTAAATGTATAGAGAGTATATGTAAATATATAAAACAAAAGTAAAGTTTCACATGAAAATTTAGCATCAATTGTATATATTTAATAAATTATTACCGCTGTAGCTGTTTCAGCTTCAGTCATATCCTCAATGAATTTAACTGGTGTTTGAGGCACTTCTGGCACCTTTTCCTTTGATCCTAATAGCAGAACAACGGCTCCCTATACGAATGAATTTTGCTTTAGAAATGCATAAGATTGTGATGCAAATTAAGGCCTACATCTTTAAGTTGCAAATTCCATTCATCATCCTTCAATATTCCTCCTTTGCACATAATTTTCTGTCTTTCCGGCTGCACTCCAGTTAGCGCAAAAAGTTGAGCCTTAAACAAAATAGGCTCTTCATCGGTATTTACATCTATATCCGGATACAGTTCTCGTCCCCATTTCACTTTCACTGAATAAAACGTATACAATTAAATCAAAAGTAAAATTCCACCAATTATCAGTAGTACCTCTAAAAGAAGGCATTTTGCTAACACAATTCGAAAGTTATATTCTTTAAAATATCAAAGTCATTACTATTAAAGAGGAGACTCTTTTAGTGTTGGTTAGAGCTGGTCTGAATCGTTTAGAACTAGTTCGATTAAGCTGCTCATCAAACTGCCTCTCGTTCATTTGGTCGTTGATTTGATGAGAATAAATATAAACAAATATATGAATAATTAAATATACAAATTAAACTGTTCGTAAACTGTATGACATTATTTTCCATAAAAAAAGATATTTGAAAATTATATTGATTAGAACACACATAGAACACTCTTACACAGCACTAGATTTTTTAATAAAGCTTTTCATCTTATTAGCTAGCATGTATTATCCACAATATTGTTGTGTGAGCAATACAGCAATAGAAATATTTGAAAAGTTGAGAGCATACATATGTAGTCGCGCTAGCGATTCAAACAGAAATATCGATAAGTGTAATTCAATCGGAAGCCTAAAAACTACGAACTTCAAAATATACAGCGACTCTTTTTCTTAATTATACCAATAACACTTAAACCAAGTTACATTTGTATGTGTGAAAAGCATAGATTTATTACGTGTCAAATTAAATTGATTATGAGCATTACATTTATCAATTGCTTAAGGAGTGAAGTATGTAAAGTCAACCTGTCTTTGGTTGAGTTTCTGATCTATCCATGGCCTCAAATGGGCAACATTGGCATATACTCCAGGAATGTTTTCTTCACCACAGCCAATGCCCCAGGCAACAATACCAGCAGACTTGAATCTATTAGGGAAACCTTTAATAGGGCACACCAGTGGTGAGCCACCATCTCCCTTGCATGTATCCTTGTCCTTTTCTCCTCCGGCACACATGAAACTTTCATTAAGGTTAAAGTGCTTTCCAAGTCTAGTCTGGCGAAGATCTGTTTGGCACTTGGCATTTGGCACAACAGGCAAGTCGATTTTCTTGAGAATTACTTGATATTCCCCATCCTTGCCAAACTTATTTTTGCCCCAGCCAGTGGCGTAACAGCGGTCATAGTCGAAAATTTCACCCACATTTGGCAAGCAAACTGGCTGAATATTCTCCTGGAGAGTAAATGGCGTTTCCAAAAATAGCAGAGCAACGTCATTATACAGAGTTCCCTTATTATATTGCTCATGATAGACTATTTCCTTCACATAACGATCCTCGTGTGGTATGATTTCGTCCTTTGTTTGAGTGTCCCATTCACCAGCCCGCACTAAATGCATAAGGATTAAAAAAATTATAAAACTTATTTAGATATTAAAATGTTACCTATTAAAAATTTGGCGTCCTTGTTATGAACACAGTGGGCTGCCGTCAGTATGACGTCCGGTGCTATTAAAGCTCCTCCGCATTCGTACAGATTCAACTGAGACTCCTCGCGCAGGATTGCAACCATCCATGGAAATTCTCCAAATTCAGCTTCTTGGTTAACAGCACCAGTTATTTTAAAACCAACGCCGTTGGGATTTTGATAACCGCAGCCATGGTTCTCCGATGGCTTCACAATATCAGGAATAGCTTTCTACGGAATAAGATACAAATAATGGATTGTAAAGTTTTCCAATTGAAGGACAACTGTTTTAGGTACCTTATTTGGGAGATCACAACATAGCTCCAGGTATGAGCACGGTGTGCCCGTATCAATACGAATATCAATTAGGTTTTCACCATCAGTATTGATTGTATTGTTTGCGCACAACCAGCGTGGCACACACTCCTTCTGATTTCCGCAGGACTGGAATTTGTTATCATTGCGTACATCCGGGGTTGGTATTGGATGTGTAGGAGTGGGTGAAATAACATTTGGAGGAGTTGTTGGGTTCGAACCAGCAGAACCATCCGTCTTAAATATTTCAGAAATAAGATCATCCAACGATGCCTGCGACAGGCAAGCAGTTGCCATTAGGCATATTAGCAAACAGTTGATGATCATCGCTTGATTCTCTACAAAAAACAAAAAATTTGTTATTAAATGCCTCAGAGTTTCAAGTTAATTAGAAGTCTTATCGCCGCTCTAGCATAGCTCGTGCTTGCAATAGACAATTGAAATCACCTTTGACCTACTACTTATATACATACACTAAATATTGCCACAGATAAGAAGATATTGCTAAGTAAACAACTGAATATAGTATTAGCTATATATGTAGGTCACCATACAGTACAGTCTGCTTTATACAAACAATTACGCTTGGACAATGCCAAAATTCAATAATAATTGAATGTAATTTGCTCTCCGGATTATATGGTTAAATATTTTGGAATACGTATTCAACATTGCCCTGCCTTGAATTAAATTTTCTTTATTAAAATTAGCAGTTACTCAAGCAAGTCGCATGAATACAAACAAAACTACTTTGGTAATCACAATAGTAAATATGTTTAACAATTTAAAAATCAATACCATCAGAGATAATGACAGTATATATTTTATTATTGGCAAAACACAATTATAATTCGAAATACCCATTCATTACTCATTTGGGTATTTCCCTTTTCGTTGGCACTAGAGGATGCACTTAATGTTGTCCATGAATTTTTAAAAAATAAACATACAAGCAAGTGTTAAGCAAACACAGGAAATTTTATTTATCAAATCCTATATATGTATCTATGTATATGTATGCAAGTATACGTACAAATCTTCATCAATACGGATACACATCTAGTCACTGATTAAATAAAGTAAACCGGTTAATAATATATTCACACTTCTGCATATGTGTATGTATATAATGTTAGCATATATACATACTTTAGTTTATACATATTAACACGAAAATAAGTTAAATTTGTTTATGTAACTTGACGCTTTATAATTTAAAACAAAAAAATTCTTATTAAATACTTTTAAATTAGTGAAAAAACTTTTAGCACACTTAAAGGTTTATACATACCAATTTGTATGTCGTAAAAATCAAATCAAATCTTTCTTTTATTACTGCTAATAACACCGATAGAACTATTTCATTCTCCGCTTCAAACGTAACTGAATTTATATTTTGTTCGCTTCCAAATTTAATCTGAGCTTTTCTGGCAGCTCTGAAATCAAGTTATAAGTTTACGTCAGGGTCGCCTGAGAGAGAGAAGACACTTATTACTTACACGCGCGCAAATCACACATTGGCTTCAGCACCCAGCAGGGAATTCCAGCATGCATAAGGTACAGAGAAGTGTAAGTACTCTACTCTGTATTGGCATGAATATAAATGGGACATTACATATTATTTAATATAATACATATATATTTACGTATTCTGCTGATTCATTTTAAACATATACATATATATTCATAAATACATTTATGCAAATAAAATAATGTTGCTTAAATCTATAATAAACTTTTAATTAAGTTCATATTTGTACTTTTTTTAGTTTGTCTGCTCTTGCTTAAGCACCCCAATATCTGTTAGCAGCTGATCAACATCAACATCGGCATTTTCACTCAAACGTCTATCCCATTGTATTAGCTGTGAGCAAAGACAAGGTAAATAAATAATTATAAAAGCAACAAATTTATATTAACCAACTCGCTCCAGTTCTGTACGCAAAGCAATCACTGCCTTCTCACGATCAGTCACCAGCTCCTCCAGATATTGGTAGCGAAGCTTCTTTCGTGCGCGACATTCCCTTGCACTCTGTCTGCTACGCTCTAAAATTGCAATAAACAAATTATATGAATAAGTTTAAATGATTTGATGAATTTACTCTTACCTAGTTTTGCTTTGATGTCAACTTTTTCAGAAGCTGTCTTTCTACCCGGTTTTCGACCCCTTCTTCCACTTTCTTTGCGTTCCTAAACAATAGAAAATACAAACCATATAATAAGTTGCTTGGAAAATAAGGGATGAGGTTTAAGCTAACATATTATATTTCAAAGTTCATACATACATATATATTGAACCAAAAAATTGTAAGCAACGATTAAATACCTATACACACATGTACTAGCATAAAGAAATTATATTTAATATACAATTTATGTGTACATATGAACAAAAGAATATGCAAATATACATACATATGTGTATATGCATGTATTAAAATTCCAAACAAAATACTACGACGCAATTTGTATCAGATTTTAAGAGTCATAAGTACTATGTATTTAATTTCAATTTTATTACATACGGTTAACTGGTGCTCCTCTGTTATAGCCATCTGCATACTATCGCAATCCATTTTTTTATATTTCTTCGTAAATAATATATAAAACAAAAGAGCAATTGTTTTCCCACGACTTCTTGTTTATAATGAAATAGAGAAATTATCGATGATACATGTATCGTTGTAATCGCTTAGTTTCGATTCCATTTCATTTGCTTTTGTACATTTTTAACTATTGTTAATTTATACTTTTTTATAAATAAAAGTGGAGCTTATTGCACCCTTACCACGGGGATACACTATAAATAAAACTGTATTAATTTAGCTTTATATTTAATTTATCATGTTTTTCCCATTCGTTGCAAGTATACAAGTGATTGCTAACTTGACGCACATGTTTTGATTTATAAATCATATGACAATTGTGTAAATGTGCAATTGTTTTTTAAATAATAGATTCCATTAAATTGTATGTTGAGTTGATACTGATAAATTCAAATGGAATCCGAGAATATTACGACAGAAACTACCGCTGCAGATCTCCGACGTGAGTTGCGCCGTAAAAAAGTTTTGGAAAGCGCAAAGTCTCGATTAGAGAAACTAAATGGTAGAATAAAGCCGGCTGGAGTCCATGAAGGTATGACAACGGATATAAGTAAAAGTCGGCATTATAATTACATTTGCCATTTATTGGACTTTAATGCTTAAATTCATATGTACACATATACATACATATAAACACATACTTATGTATGTATGTACATATATACTTATGTATGTCTTGAGTCGGCCATGTTTTTCAACACAAATTATACGAATACAACTAATTTCTTTTAATTTACTGATTATTGTTTTAGACATTGTTTCGAATGAAGAAGCTGTAGAGTTCTCGGATCCAGAAGTGGAACTAAATATACCGACTGGAAATACATTTTTCGCAGAGGAGCCAAACATTTCGTTTTTCTCTACCAACACATTCTCCCCGACCACCACAGAAGTCCCAAATATTTATATAAGAAGCAGAGTTCACATTTTTATTGCATCAATAATTGGCTACTTTCTGTCGCTTTACATAAAGAATATGCTATTCGCTCCTGTTGGCCTATGCATAATGATAGAGCTGTTTTTCTTCAGAGATCAGTCCAGCCATAATAACAACATTGTTAACGTTATTGTGCCCATTGCATTGATGTTCTCAGGTGCCCGCTTGAGTAATAAGATCAAACAGGTCAGCTATCTCTTTGCCATTTCTCAATCTCTTATAGTTAATCTGGCAATTAACATTTTTTGTATATGTGTAGCTAGCTTTTTATACCAATATAAGAGCGATGCTAATTTTGTTGTTGTAAAATAAATCTAAATAAATGTTTAATTATTTTCTTAGTTATTAATTATCTTTAAAGCTGATGCATTCGTTGATTTTGAGAGACATCCCTAATAATCCGTTTGTTAAGGATTCTAATATAATATAAATGTGGATAAAATTGTTTTCTTAATAATTTTCTTAGTTAATAAGTTTTTAGGCTGATTTTTAGATTTGCAACAAGTTTGAGTATAAAACTTGAATAAATATTTGTAATTTTCTTACTTAATATACTATGCTTGTTGTGTATAAATTGATTATTATCAACATCCCTAGTAAGCCAATTGGATAGGATGAGTTATTTTTTTAAATTTCTTCATTAAAAACATCCCTAATAAACTGTTCTATAAAAAAAATTGAGTACCTGAACTTCCCGTTACATTGAATTATTTACAAGCGTGTGGTGTTTACGATTCTGACAATTTTATTAGAATTATATATTCTAGGTTTCGGTAAAACTAGTCCGTACATATCTTGTAATATATGTATATGTGTATATTGGTATCTTAATAATTTAAATAGTGGGCTAATTTAGCTCTTAAATTTGAATGTTTTTTGCGTTTTTAATCAAATATTTATTTTATGCAATGCGAATGTGAAATAAATATGGTAATATAAGTATGCTTTATGTTTATCAGCGCTAATATTAATCGTGTTGTGTTCATCTTTAATGGGGATTATTGCCATTGCGATTTATAAAACCAAATCATAATTTTTTATTTTTTTTTGCTTTTGTTTTTCAATTGTAAATGTATGTATGCATGTATTTACACATTAATAATGCTTCCTTAGTGCCGACGGATAGCATTAGTATCGCACAGATGTGTAATTTAGGTTAATGTGAAGTTTCAGATGTTAGCTCATTGAATATTAAAAACGATGATTGCCAGCTGGCGAACGAGATCTGAAACGTCCTCCTCCTTGGCCACTGCTTCGACCATAACTGGAGCTGCTGCCCCCACCATAGCGGCTGCTTTCTCGCGACCCACTGTACATATCACGACGACTGAAGCCATTGCTGCCACTTTCGCGTCCACTGCCACCGTAGCCACCGCTAGAGCGGCTTGAACTGTAGCCGCGGTCAACATGGCGGCCGCTATTACTGCTTGAGCCCCTCTGCTGTCTAAAGCCGCCGCTGCTGCTGCTGTTAGTTATACTGTGTCGGCCGGAATCACCGCGTCGGCCTCTGTCACCGCCTCCACCGCGTCTTCCTTGTCTTGGACGTCCTTTGGAGATTTCAACACGCAACTGTGAGCCAAGCAGCTCAGAGCCGTTCAAAATATCGCACGCTTTTTCGGCATCGTCGCGGTGCTCAAATTCAACAAAGGCAAAACCGGGTGGATTGAATGCAATCCACACAGAGTTGAGTTTACCGTACTTTGTAAACTCGCCTTCTAGATCGTCCTTCTTCACCTTATCGGTTAAGTTGCCCACATACACCCTTGTCCCCCGTTGATCAGTCATATTGGTTAAAGTAAGATATTTTCCTTAGCTCAATTAATAATTAATCAATATTCTTTGCACTTCAGCTAGGTTTTTTGTATGTACATCAAAAGTTCTTTCTCAAAGTGACCAGACTACGTGCAGAATGCCTAATCGATATCTGACAACCTAACCGTTGCGTGGAACAATGGAAATAGTACGCAAGATTCAAAATAATCTGTTGACAAAGTTAAAAACACAGAAGCGTTAGGATGATAATTTACTTATAAAAATGTTCACGCTTCGTCGGAACAATAAAATGACTGTTAAAAAAATAATTAAACCTTTTAAATATAAACCAATCATACCTGGAACGCCGCGTGTGTTCCGTAGTTTCAGGTGAAATTAAGTTAGACTGAAGTTTTTTTTTGACAATTAGGTCACTGTATAAGTCGCTTTGTTGCTTAATATTGTTTTATATCATAATAATTATAGTGCGACTACTATTTATATTTATATTTAAATGACTTTAGACGATAGGTCAAACAATCTGCAATGCAATCGATAGTCGAGGTAATGAAAATATTCGGATTACAATCAAAATCGACTTGTATCAACCTGTGCTTCTCACGTTTGATTGTACTATTGGTAGACAACTAAAGAATATAATTAAAACCTGCATAAAAGTGGTATACAGTAAAAGATTTTTTATTTTATTTTTTAATAGCAAACAGGATTTTAAATTGTGTTGCTCCAAACTATGCGTGATTAAATAATAACGGTTCTTAATATAAGCTTATATGTTTTAAGTGCTTCAACATAAAATACAATTGTTCAAATCGTTTATACACTAAACACAGCGTTAAATTTACTTAAACCTTTTGCAATCAATAGATTGTATATATATATATAAAGTGGTGCTCGAACGTGTTACATGTATGTACGATCAAACATATACTTCAAGTATGTAATGTACATATAAATTTCTGTGTGTGGATACACATGAGCTTACTAGGAATATTAAAAAGAGTTGAGTATATATGTATGTTACTATTTTTTGTCATCTTACACCAGTTACAATTATCATAAAACAATGTTTTTTTTATACCAATTGTCTTCAACATTTTGTATATTTCTGTGTACATACGTATGTACATAAAAAATCAGTTGATATACATATGTATATACATACATATGCATATGCACATGTAAACATGGTATCTATGAAATCTTTGATTATTGTTTATATAAAATGTATCTATATTTTATTTAATTCTTCCCAAGATGCCAATCCCAATATGCATATTTTTTAATAATTATAATATATATTGCTGATTAGCTATAAAGGACAAAAAGCTTTTGTTAAAAAATAAACTATTTATTTAAACATTGAAAGCAGCCGTTGAAATATCTTACTTTAATAGTGTGACCAGGTCTATCTCATGTACATACATAAATTTATTAAGATTCTTTAGGATTCGCAATGCAAAAATTGTCTCATACATGTTTAGTATATATGGCCTAAGTTTATATTTTCTTAAGATTATTTTTTGACAAATAATTGTATAGTCTGATATTAAATCTCCCATAATGTATGTATATAGTTACTGAAAATACTCGGCTAGCTATCTAACCGCATGCAACAATATTTTAAAATTATACAATAATTTATATTAACTGGTGGCATGGTGTTTTTCTGAGTTTATAAATCAACATACCTGTAATAGCTTGTTTTATGCGATATAATACATATTAATTCCATCCACTTATTATAATCGATTAATCGATGCAAAAGTGTGAACGATTAATTTTCTATACAACAATTATAATCGACTTGACTCACCCTGTGAGTCTCACGCTTGATTTTACTATTGGTAGATAACTTAAGAATATAACTCAATTTAAAGTTAAAGTTATAAATTTATATTTAAAGCTCAAACTAAGTATAACTTAGTTACAGTGTGATACCATATTTTTTTGTAAGAGATTCCTCTAACACACGGATGTACATAGCTATGAATGTATGTATGTTAAAGCGGTATGCAAAGAACATTAAATTGTATCGCTAAGTTGTTCAAGTCAACAATATATAAAGCCTATGAAACTGGCTAAAAATAGTGTAATATTCATTAATAAATTGAATTTAACTAGTGCTTAAAATTTTCCAATCTTCAAAAAGCGATTTTCAAGCGTGTTACATGCATGTATGTATGCATATACATATGTACATGCATACATGTGTACATTTTACATACAAGAAATTTACTAATATGTTGTATATGTATACTAAAAGCGTGTATTATACATAATTATGCATGTGTGTGCGTTTGGATATAAGTTTACATGGACATGCTTATAAAAAGAGTTGAGTAAAAATTACAAACGTGCATATGTATGTACATAAGTATATGCCTATTTATTGGTACATACACACAAACCTGTATTCTCACGATTGTGTATGCATAAACATGTATGTACGTACGTGCATTCATATACTCTGTATGTATGTACATATGTAAATTCTTTTTTTTTTTTTGTTGCAATAGCATTCTGCATTTAAATTGTTACTATTCTGTGCTCTACTCTGCTACATAATAATCTTTGTGAGCATCCTGTATAAATTAAAATTTTGAGTTTGGTACATGTCTTATTTATGCAAACGAAAACCTATCTTAACAGTTGTGAATATAACAAAATATTCCTGCAGGTCACTAAATAATTGTTGCTAATTAATTATTATGTTGTTTTATTTTGCAGGTGTGAAGGAATTGCACTAAAAATGTTGTTTTCAAAGATATTTGTGACAAAAAAAATGCTATGAAGAAGTTTATATTAAAATATATTGCTGGAATCAAAATATATAGTTTTTACCAATTGTAATTAATAAAAGACAGCCTATGTCATCTCTCGAGGCTAATATGGCAAACACAATATCCATTATGTCGAATGCCATACGTAATGTAGTAAGCAAGAAGCGCATCCGATTCGTAGAAAAGGGATTTAATTTGGATCTTACCTGTAAGAATTACTATCAATGTTATGTCCACATAATTGCTAAAAAAAAAAAAAAACTGTATTTGTAGATATTTGCGATAACATCATTGCGATGGGATATCCAGCACCCGACGCAATTGAAGGCTTTTACAGAAATCGTCTAGAGCAAGTGCATAAGTTTTTCGAGGCGAATCATGCCGATCATTACAAAATATATAATTTGTGCATAGAGCGCAACTACGACAGTAATAAGTTTCATGGGGTGAGTGCTACATAAAGTGTTGTTGTTTATTTTCAATATATCTTTTGGACTTTATTTTGCAGAGAGTTGCAATTTATCCGTTTGAGGATCACAGCCCTCCTACAATTGAGTTAATGCAACGTTTTTGCCACGATGTTGGGTCTTGGCTCAAAGCCGATCCCTCCAATGTCGTTGCCATACACTGCAAAGCTGGCAAAGGAAGAACGGGTAATATACATATATTCTTAAGCTACTTGTATTTGCTTAATTAATTATTTAATATGTGTTCCAGGTACCATGATTTGCGCTTATTTGCTCCATAGTAAATTCATGAGCACAGCTGATAAAGCGTTGGCTTGGTATGATGCAAAGCGTACGAAGGATCGAAAAGGCGTTACAATTCCATCTCAACGTAGATATGTTCAGTATTATTCAATGTTAAACTCGTTAAGTTATGAAACAATAAGTCTTAACGTAAGTAAATTAATAAACCAATTTATATATTATTTAGCATTTATATATTCCTAAAGGTATGTGAAATTCGATTTGCTGAGCCAAGCTGCTTGCATAATCTTGGTACAGTAGAATGTTGTATATCGGAGTTACGGGACCCTGCTACTGATAAAGTTAAGGCACATGTAAGTATTTGTATTAAAATTACTAAATAACATAATTTGAATTTCCTTTTATTCTCTTTAGCAACTCGAAACGTGGAAAATTGATTTTCAAACTACTGATCGAGTGGACTTAAGCAACTCACTTCTATTAGTTAAGGGCGATGTTAAACTTGATGTTAAACTTCTGCAAAAATCTTCAAAGAAGGCTCTTTATTGTCACCTGTGGATCAATTTATTTTTTGTAGAGCACAGTGCAGGTATATTAACTTTTTTTTGTAGTTGCAAACATTATATGCAATAATGTATAACATCTTTGCAGATTACGAAATCGATGGAACTACTGTTAAGTATACGGTTATCTTAAATAAGAATGAAATAGATGGTGCCCATAAAGATCAAGAGCATAAAATGTTTCCAGAGGACTTTAAGGTGAATCAGATATATAATAATCGCATTAATATAATAATCTCTAAACTGGTAATTTATTGGTAGATATCAATTGTGTTTAGCAAAGAGCACGGCTCGGAAGATATAGCAGCTGAATATGCAGCAAATCATAGATGGAACAACATACAAAATACAGATACTTATCATGAAAACAGCGAAGGCAATCTTAATATTGGAGAGTACTCGGATCCAAACTCCCCATCTTCGAGTCAGTTTTTCGAGCGAAGTGGCCACCTTTCTACCAGTGATGAAAGTTGTACAACAAAATCTCATCAAATGGAGCATAACGGAAAACTTGTATGTATAATGGCATACACTTGAATATAAATAATAAAAATTCATTACGTTTATTTTTAATAGATTACAAATAATTGTGAAATATCAAGCATCTCAAAATTCCAAGCGACTGCAGCTAAACGCAAGCAACCTACATTAAAAGCATCATTATTAAGCGGCAATAATACCTCGTCAAACAAGGACATCAAAAAGCTGCACATGTTCAATAACCCGTCCGCTACACAATCCAGTTTCATAGCAAAGCAAGATTCAAGTAAAGCATACGAAGCCTCGTCGGAGATTCGAGACATATTTGATCGTTGCAATATTCCTAAGTCCGATAAAATCTTCGAACAAGATGTGTACAGTATCTGTAATCAGGATGTTGAAGATGGCGGTGAGGATTGGGAATCCGGTAAGTGTCCAAAAAAATGTTGTATACTTTATGCACTTAAAAAATATTCCATCTTCGATCGGTTCTATTCTTTAGTATATGTCCTCTATCCCTTTCTTAAACACTCATATACCTACATCACAAGCAGATTTAACTCAATAGATAAGGGTATACATATCAATAAATGAAAAATCACATCGATTTAATCACATTTCGACTAATTATACAAATACGTGCCACTAAACCCAATTTTCATATAAGTTTATATATATACATATATATATATATATGTATATATATATTTATGTGTGTATTTATATTTGTATATGTACCTACATGTATATCGACAAATAATGCGTTGATCAGCAAGAAATGCCTTATTGATTGAGACTTCCTTTGCAGTTCATTTATTCACAACTACAAGGCGAAATTCGAGCTCAAGGGACAAAACAAATGAAGAAGCGGATGAAAGAAAGGGAAGCCATCAACAAAAAATACGAATGAAGTATAAAAAGAGCAAACTGAAATTTTCACAAAAATTACAATGGATCCAGAACTATTTTCGGTCAGATCCTATTAATTTCATACAGAAATTAATACCATCAAATGCCGTTCGAATTCGAAATAATTCTAACATGTTTGCTCCTAGGGGAGGCACATCTATTAAGCTTCCCGAAGTGTCAACATCAAATCATCTCACTCTAAGTCGGAACGTCTCAACGTCTTGTCCGAATTTCTTAAATAGACAGTTTTGATCGATACTAAATCGATAAGAACTTGACCGAAACACACTCTCCGACACATTTTTAAAGTGCCTATAAAATTTGATTATTTTATATCTAGATATAATGATGATGATAATCATTGTCAAATCAAATATTCGTGATAAACTTTAAAATTTCAACAACGCATCTGCTTGATATCACGCTTAAAGAAAATTACATATATACTATACATATATGTATATAATACTAATGCCATAAAACATTTAAGCGTGAACTATCTTTATTGATAGTATATGTATATGTAGAGCACTGGTGTTCAAATCTTCCAATAATTGTTCTCATAGTAAGTGGGCGTGCTTCGCAAATTCAAAAAAAAACATTTGCGTTTGTTTGAACATCACTGATACGCACCTAATCTTATGTCCACATTAGTTTAGAATTGCTAAATATTTAGTTCTTTAAGTTGAATAGTTTATTCAATAAACGCTAACAATATACCTAATTGCATAAATATGTATGTACATTCAATCGGTCTAATAAAACCTTTACCACATAATCTTAAATTTCGACAGGACATTCCCGTTGATATGTCCAACGTTTAAAACGCAGGGTGCAGTGTTATACAGATGCATACATACAAATATATGTATCTATGTGTATTATATATATATATACAGAGATACATATCGTATATATGTACATATGTTTGTATCTCTTAAATTAGTAATAGTAGGTGTAGTTGTCCAACCTGCAGGCATTTAACTTTCATTTAAATTAATATTCCGAGCCTTTTAAATAAGTAATTATGTTTCATCTCAATTGTCTTAAATTACACAGGATGTTCTAATTTTAACTATTATTAACGATTATGCTACGAGCAATTTCTATATAATAAATACATCGTATATGTATGTGAGTATGTATGTGTGCCTGTGTTAGTGTGTATGTTAACTGAAGAACAATTCTGTTGCTTAATAAATAAACAAAAACATTAGTTTTTTATTCAATTTAGTTTCAGAAATCATTAATTAATTATCTATTAATATAATATAAGCAAAGCTTTATTGTCCGCTGAGTGATATTTCAGTCCATCTTGCCAATTGTGATGCAAGATCACTATAGAGTTAAAAATAAAGGAATTACTTTGTATGGACGTTTTGAATAGTAATTGCGAATTATGAATTATAAATATAACATTTTTCATAAATTTTGATAACATGACTTGAAAATAATGAAAACTAAAAAGTGTTTAAGAATTGTAAATACAATTTGCGATGAAAGAAGATCGTTCATTCAACATTCACTATCACAAGTACATGTTTATATGTATCTTATGATATTTTTAATTCAATAAAACCACATTGCAGATTAGAACTATCAAATGGTTCGGTTGATGGAAATTTTTTATAGGGTTTTAAGAAGCAAGTAATCTTTTTTTATCTCAACAAAAACTTTACAGGGAAACGTTTTCAACAACAATTGTATATAAATTGAAAACACACATACATTTTCATATGTATCAACAAAGCAGCGAGAACTGATAAAATATTAAGAAGTTTGCGGTATTTAGAAGTTATTGAGAGCAACTATATAGTTTTGTTATCGTTAATTCATCGAACAGTTCTGCGATTTTCATGTTACATTTGTAGATATCCGTAAGTAGATTTTTGAGCGCATTTACTGAAAACAAACTTGAGTCAATTTTAAAAAAGTTTATTTTCAGGCACCGTAATTTCCAGTTGCTACAACCGAAGTATCCAATCGAGACATGCACTATGCGCAACTAAATGAATCGTAAATAATGCATTGCAATTATTTTCCTAATATAACGATTCTAACTTTGCCTAGGGTACCTGCACCATCGTTAAACATGGTGAGTCCTTATTAGAGCACTCTTGTGTTCATCTGTTGTCAAATTAATAACTTTTAAAAACATATTTCACAAAAATCAATGCTGTCTATCCCTAACAAAAATCTATACGTATTAACATTAAATCTATTAGTCATTTCAACACGTTTAAAGCTATTTCAATCCTTCCTCACTAGAACTTGTTATTAATTAAATAATAATGTCTTAATATAAAGACTTGATTATAGGACTTATAGATATTATATATTATGAAGTTTATAGTAAGATAGATAGGACAACGGTTTTATGTCTTGCTATATTATTAATTAACATGAGGATTTTATTAATTACAATAAAACTCTTAAACCTGATCCTAGTCTCTTTATAAATCATATATTGGCATAAGTCTTTTAATATATATGTGAACTTACCACGCATTAACAATTAATTGATATGCTAAATAAAACTATATATTTTTATTTCAGATAAGTACGTGTAAGTTACCTGGATATTTTCGGCCATTACCAACAACAGACGTCTCGACTCAACACCTTTTGGTGCCATTCTGTTATTTTTGTATGTAAAATCGTTGTTTATAAGTTCAAATATAAAATGAAAACAAAAACAAGTAAAAAGAACGTTTAAATTATTTCAAAGTGAAACCCATTCTACAGATTTCTTTTACTGTAAATCTATTGTGTTCAGATGAGGGTAACACATGAAGGATAATTGCTTTTGCAGCACATACTAATAATAATTGCATAGTATTATATATTGATTATTGATCTATATTAACCCATATATAATTGTACAAATTTATTTTTAATTTCAGGTGAATCAACATACCTTTAATGGAAGCATATTGCGGACATACTATACACGTACTTGGTGATCTATAGCAAATTAAATAATAACTGCTAAACATTTTTTCGCAAATGTATCCGAATTTGTACATAGATTTTACAATTTACTTATTTAAGTAGTTTTAAATAATTATAGAGTAAATTCGTGTAAATTCCTAATTTGAGGACGTGTATTCTACGACTATGACGAATAAGAAAAATAAAATAGTAATTTGTTATACAAAAGATGGAACGCTCCGACTTGTTCTCTTATGAATCTTCAAAATATGTGACTAATGCGGGGTAAAATATCGACAACTTATGCATAGTTTCTCAATTAACTATTAATTAATCGAGTCTTTAAGACCTGTTTAAACAATTGCGTAACTAAAAGAGCATCCGTCCCTATTTTATTCCGCATGGTTGATATATATATATATATACATAGGCATACCATCCAGATAAGTATTTACATACCCATAATGTAATTTAAAGCAATAGAAATAAAATGCACATTTACGCCTAGATCATTAAAAAAAAGTAATACTGTGTTGTGATTGTAAATATAAACTATAATGTTGACATGATTATAAACTGGAATTTTAAACTATAAAAAGAATGAAACGTAATGTTGGCGTAGCAAAGATTCAAGCTGCATGAGAATAATGCGCAAAATATCTACCGAATATTTCTAAATTTGAATGCAGTTTTCTTCAGGTGCAAGGCATGCAACTCAGAAATCGGATCGTAATTTGATGAGTTACCGCTTATCAAAGCTTGTTATTTCATAGAAATTTGTCTTGTTTGTTTATTCTGTTCTTCATATCATCGCCAATAGCTTCTTAATATGTCTTTCATTGTGGCCAATAAACGCAGCGCCTGCCTCTTATTCACAGTATGGTAACTTTTAAAAGTTTTTAGTTCAGCCAAATAATTCATCTATTTGTAGAATAGTGGTCACGCAGTTAAAAAATAAACAGCAGGTTTTACAAAATTTTATAGCGGTGTCTTATTTAATACTCTTATTTCTTATTCGTTATGTTAAAAAACGTACAATGTAATAAAATTTATTAAAATATTACTTCAATTGTGTTGTATAAAATTACTGTGTTTGTCCTAGTCCTTGTGTTCTATATAAAGTAAATGAATCATAGACATGTTGCAGTTCGGACAAACGATATTCTTCCAAACAGACAATTCCTTGTAAAGATGGCGACAACTTTAGCGCGCAAGGTAAACAATGGACTACATGCCTCTTCTCCTGTTCCCTTATGAACAAAACGTTAAAAACTTCCTCCTGCACAAAATAAAAAATGTTGTTAAATGTTGTTGAAACATAAAAATGATGAATGTTTTATGTACCTCGCATTGACCACAATAGTGGGAGGCCTCGTTTTTGCCACGACCATTGAAACGAATTTGGACTCCCTTGGATTTTACATATTCTTGTAGATGATAAACATTCTTTAACGATTGACATAAACATTGCCTGCAAGCATATAAAAGATGTTCTTTGTCAATACTGCTTTCCTTTAGTTGTCATCCATCAATAAATCAGTTCAAATTAAACATGATTAACATAATTTTTATACGTACTTAATCAACTCAAAGAGTTTTACATCCGATACTTTAATATTTCTCGCCAAGTTCCAACTTAGGTGTACCATGGGAACAATACTCTTAAAGCTTTGAAGTTTATTCCATTCATATCTTTCAATTGCAAGCGAATACTGACGGGCCGTTAGTGGACCAACATTCCATGCAATATTATTACACCAACCAACAGATTGAACCCAATGAACACATCTGAAATGAGAGAATAATAACAAAATGTAAGTACAACGCTAACTAATAATAATTCTTTGCTTACCCCGCATTCACCCAGACTAAGTCGCCGGGCTTCTGTATGAATCTATACACCGGTATGTTCTCTTTATACAAATCCTCCAGCACCGGCCACCATGATCCATGCAAATAGCTAATGCTGTTCTTTTCGCATAAATTGTGAATGCCACCCCAGTAGGCATCTGGCACTGCGAACCACTCGCAGTCACCGGGACCAATATTAATGTTGATTGAGCAAAAGTTGTTGTTTTCTTGATGTCCCGGTGTTCGGCTACCCGGCACTTTCATATACAATTGCACGGTATTCATGCCCAGGATAACATGCCCTACATGCGACAGCATATTCGCTGCTGATATAACTCTTGCAAAGGCGGGCAGCTTCTGGAGTTCGCTTAATTGTGGCTTCCATTTGCGCTCATCGGACAGATCCACATTGGTGCCAAATCTGCAATTGAAAGTGGAGTTAGAAAGTTTGCTAGCTGTAAAATTTGTTTATCACCTTATTACCTTAGCATTTTACTGCCATTCTTTTGTTTTTTGCGCTTTAAATTAATGTTTGAATTTGACACCGAGTCCTTAGAGTCAGAATCTGACATCACTTGAGATCCTGCGGAGCCCTTATCCCCGTCATCCTAAAATATACAAATTGTTTCTATAGATTTTTCATTCGAATGCACGATAAATAGTTTCTACCTTTAGACTATCTTGAAAGCTCGATGCCTGATATTGTGCATATTTAGCAATTGTTGTATGAGATCGATGCGATATGCAGGCCCAAACACGCTTGGCTTGGGATAAGTCCCAGTTCTCATCCGGCGACTGATTCACTTGCGTACGCACTTCAACGCTGTGATCTGGATTCGCCTCGACCAAGGTTTTTGTTGAAAACAATCCCAAGTCAAGCTTAAGTGCGCCAGCTAAGCCACGCACAACAGCAATCGGATGCTTGAGGCAAAATTCTTGCAATTGCGGGCTGAAAGCATTCTTTTTGTTTTCCAAATGCACCGAAGGCGTCGGCGGCAGAAGCTGTTCTCTCGTTAGCCTTTGTGGCGGGCAATCTGGCGGCGCCGGCGGTGGTGCATTGCGCTGCAACACTGTACTTCCAATCGGTGGTTCATCCACGGGCAGTAATTTGACGGCAGTGAAAAGCTGTTTCGAGTCCATTTGTATGTTGAACGTGGGGCTTGTTGCATCGAATTCATTACTATCATATTCGATTTTTGGTCTTTGTTCCTTAAAGTTGCATTGAGTATCACCGTGGCCTTCAATCTTAATCAGTTCATTTCTACTAACACAATTTTCATCTAAACTGGCATTTGTCTGTATGTCATCCGTTAATTTAGCTGAAATATCTTTTTGGCAGTGAATATTTTGCTTCTGATCAGTAGCTCCTGCAAAAGGATAAGAAAAGAAATTATAATTAATGCATGTGTTAAATTAGGTTCTAAGTTCAAGTCAAAGAGTATGCATACCTAATGAGCTGTGATTTTGATCAGGTGTAAAAATAAGGCGCTCTAAATCTTTGGAGTCATTGTCTTCTTTAATATTTGTTGTATCAGAGTTAAGTTGCTGAACACCTTCGTTGGTTATCTCGCTGGGAGATGTATTGTTTTTTAATGCTTGCCGATGCTGTTGCGTAAGTTGCTGCAAAAGTTGCTCCTGCTGTTCATTCAAAATATTCTTGTTTTGTTGTAAAAACTGTAAAGTGTTTATCTGTTGCGGCGTTAGCCCTGGCGTTTGCGTTTGACCCTTCCCCGCAATTTCTTCATCCTCTTTCGCTCGTTTTGCAGGTATTGAGTTATTTTGAGCATGTGGGTAGGGAGGTGGGGGACCCTTAAAAATAAAGATTTTATTAGCGAAGCTTTAGTGTATTAATAATCAAAAATATTACCTGTGTGGATGGAGATTTTCCAAACTGTCTTTGCTGCATTTGAGCGGTTTGTTGTTGCTGACGTGAATTTATTTCTAATGATATGGGCAGATTCCAGGCCTCTTCAATGGAGCAAAGCTGGCGGCGCTTTGATGTGATGCTTGGCAGTGGTGCCAGGTTAAGCTGTGATTCCAAAAATTTAACCCGTTGCGCTAAGCCTTTGGTTAAACCATTCGAACCACTCTTTGAATATAAAATCTTACTCTCTTGGGCAGTGATAACTTTCTGTAGATGCAATTTTCAAATTAGCAATGATATATTATATGATATAATGAGCAAACAGATTGTACCTTATTTGATATTCTTTTGATTGCATTTAAATAGCATGCATATGCATCCCTCAGCTGTCCACAACTCTCATAGAGTATCCCTAAATTTGTCCACGCTGACTTGTGTTCTTTGTCTAGTTGTACAGCGCATATATACGCCTGAAGAGCATCCGTTGGCTGATTTTGTTGTTGATAGAGTACGCTATAATCAAAAGCAAAGAATATGCTCAACAAGCAATAAACAAGGGCAATGTTTTTACAATAATTACCCAATGGAGCACCAGGTATCAGCATTTCCTTCACTTTTTTCAACTGAATTGCGATATGCTAAGAACGCATCATGTACTTTGTTAACTCCAGCATAGCATCTTCCCAATAAATATAATGATTGTCCACAGTTTGGATCAGCTTCGATGGATTTTTGTAAAAAATGTAGAGCATTCGATTCACGTTCCTTTTTTTCGCCTAGGCATTCGACACAATGATACATCCATCCTAGAAAATGTAGAGAGCTTAATACTTGAGCTATTTGGCTTTGTTTCATTTCACTTACCTAATTGTCTGTAAATATCTGCTTTAAGGTCCGAGGAAACATTTTTGTGGTTTAAAATGAACTCATATGATTCTTTTGCAGCTTTGTGTTTGTTCTGTACTTCGTATAAATGAGCTATCTGAAATTTTACTAGATAGAAATACAGAATCAGTTTATTTTGTTCTTTCTTAATTAAGAAGCCAATATTACCTTGAAGATCTGAGAAAGTTGAAGGCGATGTATCAACTAGGGCTATCTGCAAGTGCTTCAGAGCTGTTTTAAATTCACCATTCACTTTTAGCATTAAACCTAGTCGTAGATGAATTTCATTTGCACAGGGAAAATATGGGTTTAAGTATAAAAGTTCTTGAAACGCTTTGATTGACCTGCAATGAGAATTATTTAAGTTGATTAGTGTATCTCCAGAAAGTATGCACTGCTTGCTCATATAATATAAAATCATATAACAACAACAAGTGATGAATACAAAATTTCCATTTTATTCTTATTTTGCAGACATGTTTTATGCTTTAGGAAGCTTTCTTTGTCTACCGTTTTATATTCACAATGAGATCCTAAAAAAAATTCAGAATGTCTGACCTTTAAATTTCCTTTTAACGCACACATACACATATCCTTTACTGCATGCATTTATTTATACATTTTAATTAATTGCTTGCAAATGCGGCTAAAAGTAACCTAAAACAAAAGTTTCATTTATATATGAACATACACACACACGCACAATCTACATACATACATACGAAATGGGAACTTTCGTAAAATGTCTGTTACCTCAAACAAATCGTTACTATTTGTTTATAAATATGTAATTATTTAGGCTATGTATGTACATATAATCGGTGTAATTCCATTAAGAGCACTCCTGTATACATAAATATGCATTTATGTATGTTTATTCTTACATACATGTAGACGTGCAGTCGTACGTGCACAAATGCATCCCCATACAGACAACCGTCTGTATACACACATATACATATGTATGTATGTAAGTATGTCAACATCAACAATAATAAAATTGAACATGCAGCAAAAATGCAATTTTCACAATATACTTGCCTATTATATAATAAAATATATTTTATTAGAGCT
Organism: Drosophila busckii; assembly: GCF_011750605.1. Classification (NCBI taxonomy): domain Eukaryota; kingdom Metazoa; phylum Arthropoda; class Insecta; order Diptera; family Drosophilidae; genus Drosophila; species Drosophila busckii. The sequence goes on from NC_046604.1 coordinate 5,510,406, forward strand.
AATTAATTTTAGTTGTCACATTTATGTTTTGGCAGTGTTTTTTTTAATTATACTAAAAAGCCACTCAGTCAATAGAACATCCACTAGTTTTTTAATTCGCTTGCTAGTGATGCCATTATTGCGATATGCAACAAACATCGATATTTTTATTTTGAAATCACGAGCCGGGTGTAAAAAATCAAGCGATAAGGATAAGATTCAATAACCATACTTCGATTTTCATCAACAATACTGTTTGGCTATCAAAATTAAAAATATATTTATGTACACACATACATAATTTTGGGCACCAACATCTAATTTATATATAAATTAACATAAAACGCATTTTCACTAGGGTGTAGCCCAAAAAAACTCACCATTTAAAGCAACGAAATTGATAGTAAACGATGCCGATTCCATAAAGAAATGAATAATTGTCCCAATATTTACCACAAAATTGCATATATTTTTGATAGGCAGACAGAGCTAAAAATAAATAACATTTTAAACAAATTAAAGACTTAAAGCAACAATTGGTATCTAATAAAAGTGTCGTATTTGTCAAATATCCACCCATGTTAAAATTTACCGTGTAGGTTGAGATAAAATGAATAAATTTTTCAAAATTTCGTTGTACGGTTATATATGAAACATATACAAATGTATTTCCGTACACCTGTAATTACTTGCACATGCATAGATAGATATCTCAAACACAGCAGACTCTTAACTGTTTTGCATAATTTAATTACCTTCTGAATATTCATGCGTGAGCAAGTGTAAGTGACCTAGCTTGCAGTAGGTGTTCACGTCAACTTCTTCCATATCCTGGTTTGACTTTTTAGGTGGCCGGTCATTGGACACCGCCAATTTTAGATCTTTATTTTCACAGCATGAGTTCTCTTTGATGTGCTCCTCATTGCTGATTGGGAATTCGGTTTTAATAGTCTTTGTATCGCGTTGTTTGCTAATGTATGCTGAATGGGAACTAGCGATTTCATCTTGTAATGCAGTAATGGTTTGCTGAATGAGCTCCCTAATTTCAGAATGCTTGGGATCCGACAAATCAAGGAATCCATAGTACCGACTGAAAAACAGCAAGTGTTTCATTTTCAAACTGTTTGTTACGTTAGGGTCTTCTTACCTATCAATTTCCGAAATCGTCTGAAGCTCTTCGAGGGAATATTGTATCATTTTTTATAATTAATTGTTGTATTTATAAATAATATAAACAGAATGATATCGAACAGTGTTACCAAACTTCTCGCAATAAGAATTTAGTATTTTTTTGAATCAAATAATTGTTGGCATCTATAATAAAACAATGGAATAGAACACAATTTTCAGCCGTTACAGTTGAAAACAGGAGTTATGCATATTTAAAAAAAAATCCAGAATAAATTATTTTTATTTTTTATATTTATAGTCAAAAGTTATAACAAGCATTTAGTATGCATTGCTTTATTATACTCTAATTGTTTCAGTTCCTTTAATAAGGCTCATCAGTATATATTCATATATAAAACGATTTAATTTCTCACATGGGTTAACAGCGTAAAAGCAAATGAATGAATGACCCCAAGGGCAATTTTGTCTTTCTAATCACTGGATTATTCTCTCTCTAATACATCGCTGTTCACATTTTAACTGATAACAGCTCAGTCGCTTTTGAATTTGGCGAAAGTAATACGGAACGGTTGTGATTGACAGCTCTAGGAAATTACAGCATTAGTATACATATGTAATTGAATCTACGATCAGGCTCATCAAGCTGTTCTAAAATTATCAGTGCTTTCCAAAGGGTAAAAGCCTTATAATATGTTTGTGCAAGTGTTAATAAATATTGCTAGACAAGCATAATAAGTTATATAAAAATTTCAAAAGAAATAAATTATACCGTGCGTTAGACAAATACGTTACCAATCCTCATCAATTTAAAAGTTAAGCTGACGAAGTTATTAGTAATTTGAGCTAAAAAAAATGATATAACTTCAAAGGATTATGTTAACTTAAGGTAAAGCTGTAATTTTCAATTTTTTAATCAGTTGAGCTTATGGATTTTCTTTTAGCTAATAAGCTAAGCGTTTTTCAATTAATTTTACCCTCTGAACTTTTATTCAATTGCGTATACACTGATAAGAGAAAAATAAATAAAAGTACTATAAACCTTAAGACTTTTGCAGCTTAATTAAAATGTCGTATTCAAAATAAATTTAATATAACCTTAAAGCTTTTTGTCATTTTCAATTGTAGTGCATACTTAACTTTGAGGATCACAGTTGCAACACATTCCTGATTTTCAAATTCTGAAAATGTTGCTAGATTTTATTGCTGGCCTTTTTGGAGGTAATTTTAAATTTAATATATTTTCTGCGATGAACATTTTTTATGAATAAATAAACTATTTGTAGGTGCCGCAGGTGTACTTGTTGGACATCCACTCGATACAGTTAAAGTTCACCTGCAAACTGATGATCCTCGAAATCCAAAATATAAAGGTACATTCCATTGCATGAGAGTGATACTGCTTAACGACAATGTGAGAGGACTTTATCGTGGAATCAGCAGTCCAATGATGGGCATTGGTTTAGTTAATGCAATAGTCTTTGGAGTGTATGGCAACATTCAAAGGATTTCAGACAACCCCAATTCCTTGATGACCCATTTTTTTGCGGGCGCTACAGCTGGGGTAGCCCAGGGCGTTATATGCGCTCCAATGGAGCTGGCAAAAACCAGACTTCAGCTATCCACACAGATTGATTCGGGACAAAGATTCAAAGGACCAATCGATTGCTTAAAATACATACAAAAAACCGAAGGACTTCGAGGTACCTTTAAAGGACTTTCAGCAACAATACTAAGAGATGTACCAGGTGACAGAAAATGCTTAATGAGCTTGCGTTTATGATTATAATAATGAATTCTCGCAAGGTTTCTCCAGTTACTTTGTATCTTATGAATTTATGATGTCACTCAAAGAGACGCCAAGCTCGCTATATACTCTTATGTCCGGTGGCTTTGCGGGCATATGCTCCTGGCTGGCCTGTTATCCCATTGATGTTGTTAAAACGCAACTACAAGCGGATGCCTTGGGGAAAGCAGCGCTATACAATGGCTTCGTTGACTGTGCAATAAAAAATTATGAAAAAGAGGGAATCCATTTCTTTTTTCGTGGCCTCAACTCAACGTTACTTCGCGCGTTTCCAATGAATGCCGCATGCTTTTTTGTTGTTGAATATGTTTTGGATTTTTGTAAGCGTCATAACATTGAGTTAATTGGTAATTCAAACCGGTCACTGAAAGTTGTAAAGTTGGAAAACACAACAGAACATGATCTGCAAACAGATGGGGAGTTGGTACGTAAAATAATTTCGGATAATTCTTCAGATTTTCTATTTACAAATGATGTCATAATTGGAAGTTTTAATGATAAGCAGCATTGGGAAAAAAATCAGGAAAGTAAAATGCGAGGTTCATAGCTCAACATTTAAAGCTGTATATAGATAATACTAGAAATAAACAAATTTTTAGAAACATTTTGTTATCCAATATATGTACCTTTTTTACTTTACTACAATTCATTTTATACTCGTCTTAAAAATTAACAAAAAAACAATTGAATTAGCAACCTTTAAACAAAAAAATACATTTCAGTTTGCAATCAAATTGGACCTCAACGTCTAGTTATTCTGAACTCAAGTACATTAGTTATTTTTTCGTTTAAAGGTGGCATTCTGTGTATTTCCTACTTGTCCACAAAACAATTCTTTCGTATTTGCGGCAATAAAATTGTAAAATCGTGGAAAGAATTGAATTGCAAAATACACAGAACATAGATAAAGGGAAACAATCAATGTGAGGAATAGATCGAAGACTGCCGGCTTCACTCTGTACACATTTAATTTTGGATCTATGCCGTTGTAAAACATAAAGTCTGGATCACGGGCATCAGGCTTGTCATAAGTAATTTTAACATTTGCCAGATACTTCTCGAAGCCGTCCTTGATATCGTTATTCTGTAAAACCGACTTAATACCCAGATATGGCAACACATTATTCTCATTGATAACCTGTTGATGAAATAAGTTTTAGTATGTAGGCGTAAGTTTTAGAAAAATAGATTTTGTTACTTACAACGTGTCCTTCAAAAACGTCAGACATGGGATCAATTTTATATATATAACAAGCCAGGGTTTCGGCAATTATCTTGACTGTCGTCAGTGTTTGGGCTACGGTCCTTGCTTCGTTGTCTTTAAATATTGTGGTGCGGAGCGAACTGCTTGGATTTTTGACAGAGGATAGTGTAAAAGCGGGGAATCGCTTCATGCTGAAACGCTCGTGCTCCCAAGAAATTTTTGATTCAGCAAGATTTATTTTCTTATGAATCCCCTCAACCGTTGCGTTTTCTGAGTGGCGGCCAGTGACAGTTTTGAGCAACTTGAAGAAATGGCTTATTGGAGTCTTCTCTTTTGGAGGTTTCGAAACATGCATGTAGAATGCATTGGGCTGATTTTGAGCTAAGCTTTGCGTAATTGTATCCAGAGATAATACGAATTCCACATTCTAGAAAATCATGCGTTATGAAAAAGTGCTTGTGATAAATATCTTTTATATGGATTACCTGTAAAGACATATTGTCATCAGTTTCAAGCCATTTCTTTGATCCCTGGAAGTTTAACAACAAGCCAGCGTCAGAGATCAGAAATGCCAGGCGGTACTTTGGTGATGTGCTAATAACAGAGTGCAATTTACTAAATATTTCTACAAGAGACATGACTACGGCTACGTCAGCGTTCAATGGATAGTCCTGGGGAAATCAAATAAAATTACATAACATATAATACGCTATATAACATTACTTTAGCTTGACTCACATTAGTGATTCCAAAAGTCTTTAGATTGGTAGTGATTAGAATAAGTGGTAGGGTAGTACTCTCTCCAGCGTTATCAACATGCTTTAAAGCAAATTGACTTGGTACTAGTTCTCCTTGAATGATGGGAATTTTGCTATTTTTATTAACCGCACCATTTTGGCCATCCACAGTGACATGATATCCATTAGCGGAAACAGACATCAACAAATGCGCAAAAGCATCTTCATTCTTAGCATTATTTTTGGCAGAGTTTTGAGTAATATCATTGATAATATGTTCTAGATTTGGATTGTAGGGCGCGAAGTAAACTGGCACTGGTATGGATTGTGTTAACATTTCCTTTTCCAATGTGAGCACTTGCTCTTTTATCTCATCGCTTAATATGGAGACATCCTTTGGCAGCATTGCTATAAGACCGCCAGCCTTTTGACGGATATTGTTCAAATCATTGACCGAAACATCGAGCAGTCTGGAATAGATAATACAATTAATTATATTTAATAGGTACTGTCACCAACTCTAGTTAGAAATCAGTTCTTCAATTTTCATTACAAAATTTTAACACATTTACCACTTTTATTATTTTATTTAGGATTTGGGTCAACACGTTATTAACACACATCTTTAGTGAAATAGTTTATTTTATTCATGCTCGTGGAAGCCAAGCAGATGACCTTAGTTATGGATACGTGTACCGGTCTTTTTATACATACATATGTAAGCACCCCTATTCATACAATTTATAGTTTGCCCTCCATATGTATGTTAGTATGTGTGTGTTGGTGTGAATTTACGCTTACGCATACATATGCACATATGTAATATCTTTTATATGACTTGCCTGGCGAGCACACAGTGCCGACCGGTGCTCCACGTGTACAGGGATTTTGCTTCCAAGGAAATAGCAGATGACCGGCAACCTGCATATACAACGATTACAGTTAACACTCTGTATGTGTGTTTGTGTGTGTGTATTCATATGACCATACCGTAGGGTTCTCCATTAACATCGAATTTGGTCATTGACACAACTTGGAACTCGCTTGCTAGACTAGGTGTGCAGAGTATTAATATTGGCAATGCAATGAGGAGACAATAAGGAAGTCCACCTCGAAAGATGTCTGCAAAATTGTCAGCCTCATTCAACATTTTGACTTTTTCTTTTATCACTAATAAAAATTTTATTTAATTAGATTACTGATAGTATTTCGATTAATCGATTTTTAGATATGTGCCTTGCAATCAAGATGGCGTCTCCATACATACAATAGTTTCAAACTCGATTTTTAAATCGATTATTTGCCAGAAATTCACTTGCATTTATTTAAATTCATATTATTTTATATGTAATTTATTTATGTACTAACTTCTAGTCTTATTCATACATGTCTGCTTTCCGCATGTGGGTCACCCTTTCAGCACTTCTTACTCACGAAGTTAAATTAACCTTAAACCCATCAAAATACGAATGCTCCAAAATGTCCTTGGCTGTGATACGATGCACTGGATCATATATAAGCATCTTCTGTATAAGATCAACACCATTGTCATCAAGATTTTTAAGCTGGTTGGTCAATTGATTTGTTGACCAACAGGGGAATGTATTCTTGTAATCAGGCAGTGATGTTACACCAGGCCAAATTTCCTCGGTGGGCGTTTTAAGAATCCTGCCGAAAAATTGTGTTACAGGTTGTAAATGTATATTCCACTTGGATAATTCTCACCTGAACATGCGGAACAATTGGTCTATTTCAGAGTCTCCTTGAAACAGTGGTTTGCGCGTCGCCATTTCAGCAAATATACATCCAATTGACCAAATATCTACAGGGCAAGAGTATCTGGGCGATCCAAGTAATACTTCAGGAGCTCTGTACCAGAGCGTAACAATTTCATGAGTATATATGCGCACTGGAATTCCAAAGGATCTGCCAAGTCCAAAATCGGCTACTTTAATTATGCCATTCTTATCAATAAGCAAGTTTTGCGGCTTTAGATCACGATGCAAAACACGACGTCGGTGACAGAACATAATTGCATCTGTAATTTGATACAAATAGCTTCGCACTAATTGACTATCAAGGTGTTTTTCAGGTGGCAAGGAGTCCATGTATTTCTTGAGATCCATTGACAAGAATTCAAAAATTAAAAATATACGGTTTTCCTCCATCAAAACATCTACCAAGCATACAATGTTAGGATGTTTTAATTCCTTAAGTAGAGAAATTTCTCTGCAAGAAAAGGATTTAAATCCCAATTAAATTACATATATCTACGTATGTACACACATACACACATACATACAAATGTATGTGAGATCGTACAAACCTAATAGCTGTAGAGGGGACGCCTTCATCATCAGACTCCAAACGAATTTTCTTCATGGCGACTATTTGCCCAGTTACACGATTGCGGCCTTTATAGACCACACCATACGTGCCCTCTCCAATTTTCTCAATTCTTTCAAAGTCTTCCATGATATTAAACACAATTTGTTTTACAAAAAATGCCGCGAGTTTTCAATGTGTTGCCAGACTATACAGACAGAAGCCAATTAATAATATCGATAGTTACTCGTTAGCACAACACAGCCTAGGAGCGATATTGAAACTTTGGAAATGGAACACTTATTCAATAATATGAGTGATGCTGACTGATCGAACGAAAACTACATTTATCGAATTGTTATTTTCAAACTGTCGCTAGATAAGTGACAGTATATACAATCAAAGTCAAACAAACTTTTAGCAAATAAAACAAAAAACTTTCTCAGGTACTAGTAATTATATCTCTCCGAATAAACTTTAAAACTCATATCTTTTTCATTACTAATTAAAGTTTTTAAGAGATGATGATGCATATAGTTAATGATTTGCCTCATTTATTCATCAATAACGGCGTGGCGACCATTGTATACTAAGAAACAGATACATATAGTACATATATTTTTACAATTTAAAATTGAAATGTTTGAGCAATTATGTATGAATAAAAGAAACCTAAATACAGTTTTCGCAAATAAAAATGCTGTTCACCATTTAACAAGCTACAAGTATATGCTATATTATGCCATACTTAACATAGTGAATTATAATAAACGAAATGAATAAAGAAATTTAAGTAATTGTTTAATTGATATTTGTTTTAGGTTTTTGTTTTGTTTTTACTCTTTTGTGATTTATATGTACACATGCCAAAAGAATGCTCCAGGGATTTCTCATCGAAATACTTAGAATCGCGATTTAACTAACTAAGCAGCATTACTAATCAATATTTGGCAGCCTGTTTGACATGAATATTGATGAATTCTAGCTGTCCCATAAAAATTAGATCCTATTTGTTATAATAATAATGTTTAGTATGCTGCATAGTTTAGCATTGATTGTTAACCTATTCTATCATATATTATTACATTTCGTTATTATTACTTTATAATTGATAACCGTTTTTATTAAAAGTTTCTTTAAAGCTTAAAGTTAATTTAACAGTTAGCTTTTATCTTAATCAACGATTATTTCCATCTAATACTTAGCGTAAGTACTCTGTTTTCTTTTCGATTTTATATATATAAAATGTATATATATATTTCTTAATTACATGCGAGCATTTAACACGTTTAAGAAATTTGAATGTGCATATAGTGTCCTAAGGATATGGGGGAATACAAGAGTTTTTGTATGTATGAAAATGGGTTTGGTTGTTATTTTTGCTTTTCTTTCCTTTTTTTTGTGTTTTTTTGTTTTGTTTTTATTATACTCATTTGTTTTGTTTTAAATAAACCTACTTATATATAATATAGAATTATGTATGTTGTGAAAGTTTTTAAAAATATGGCTACTGTGACAACGCACGAAATCTTTTGTATATCCCACAAAAATTATTTATGAATTTATCATGTAGTTAAAAATTATAATAATAATAATGATAAGCCTACGCTATATTGATCCGTCAAACATATTTTAAAAAAATAAACAACTATATACAATTGATCAAAACTGTATAAATGGGCTGGCATATGCTTGATGATCGAAATCATAGTTTATAGCTAAAATAATAATAATAATTGATGATAATAATAACCGGTAAAATAGGTTAAAACGGATGATGTATGTGCTGCAGAGGCGGTATTGCTTCGGCAGGAGGGGGCGGTGGCGGGGGCGGCTGCTGTTGACAACGTCGCAAAAAATTGCTTAAGAGCTGTTGCTCTAAATCAAAGGTCGATGAGTACTTTGTGGAGTCTTGGATCAATTGAGTTGCTATGGAAGATGATGCCGTCTTCAGGCCAATGATACTCGCTGCATGCTATTGTGGATGCTGTCCCACCTGCTGTTGCTGCTGCTGCTGTTGATGTTGCTGCTGCTGTTGCAAGTGCGGTGGCAAGACATTGCTGGCCTGATTGGTTGGCAACGTCATGGCGTTTATGGCTTGTTGGGCTGCAGCTGGCACAAGTTGTGAAGGCTGTTGGCTGTGGTAACTGTTGACGCTCACGTTTGGTTGCGGTACCATATGATGTTGGGCGCTTAGCTTGGGTCCATCCTCGGCTTTCTCCTCTTCGCGTCGCTTTAAGCACGCTGCCTTAGGATTCAGATTGCGCTCGCGCACTTGTTGCTCCAGCGTCATTATGACCTCAACTGCCATGTTAAGTATGCCCAGCTTTGTCTGAGGTTTATCGGACTTCAGGTGTGTCATACACATGCGCCCCAGTTCCTTCAAAGCCTCATTAATATCACGTATGCGTATGCGTTCCCGAGCATTGTTCGCCTGACGCCGTTCCTTCTCACGTACCGCTTTGACAGCGGGCTCCGCATCATCATCATCCTCCGCCGAGGAGCAATAGCGTCGCGGCCGCTTTGCGCCCTTGGCACCTTGAGACAGGTTTAGCTGCGAGGAATTCGACGTCTCCACAGAACTGGTCGGTTTACTGTCCGACAGCTCCAGATTGGCAAGATTGGATGTGGTTGAGACGCCTGCATGCGTCACATTGCTAATAGCTGTCTGCTCTTTTCGCTTCTTATTTGGCTTCGTTGCAGACGTCGCTGCATTGCGCTCGATCTTAATGTTTGGCACAGCGGATGCGCCAGCACCCGCAGCAGCGGCCAGGCCAAGCGACTCGTGACTAAGTCCACTTGCTGAATTTGCCACAAGTGCTCCATTGATGCTCGAACTGCCGCCCATCAAATGTGACGCTGGCGAATTGGCAACAAAGGAAGCTAGCGTTTCGTTATTGTTCAATGAGTTCAGCGAGGGATTCACATTGGCAAGGATCTCTGGCTCGCAGTGATTTCTCAGCACGTTGAGTGCATCATCCAGGCGCTCCTCCATGCGTGCACCCTGAAATACAGAGGCCATTGTGTGCAGACTGGAGACAGGCATATCACTTACATAGCTTGAACCACCAGGACCACCACCGTTTAGCACACTGTGATGGCTCCAGCCAGCATTGCCCGCTGCTGTCGCCGAGTCGCCAACCACACCGGATTGGGTCAAGGGCGGCGGTGAATTGACAGGCGTTGATGGATTTGAACTGAAGCTACTAATACTCTGATCGGCCGCTGCGGCGGACATGTAGATTTGCTGACGCAAGGACGCTGCCGAAGAATTACCAGCTCCAGCCACTTTTGCGTTCGCACCTGCAACGGCAACTCCACCTGCACCACCAGCTCCCACAATGCCACCAAAGCCATCCGCGGTCTGCACTGCAGGACTCAGCTGCTGATTGTGATGGGAATGTCCATGAGGTAGCGGGGTATGATTAAGGGAATGATGGCTGAGTGCTCCGTGTTGTGCTTGCACTGTGCCCTGGTTATGCGACTGCGGTGAATTATAAACAGCCGGCGAATGCACCGCCGCCACCGGTGGGCCACCAATGTTTGGTATGCTGCCGGCGCCGCGAAACGAGCTCATCGGCGGTAACGACGTAGCCACTGGACTGTGCATGCTCATGTGCCCACTCTCGCCACCAAGCTGCAGTCCCGTGAGTCCCCCCTCCGAGCTGTGTACCTGCTGCTGTTGCTGATGGTCCAAGCTGTGCGCTGAGAGCGGCGTGTTGCTTTGATAGCCGGTAGCCTGGCCCATATAGTTGTTGCCGCTGCTGTGCATCTGGGCTTGATACCAGCCGGTGCTACTATTGGCTCCAGTATCGAAATACTGATCGACTGTCGAGGCATTGGCGAATCTATTGTTGTTACTGTTGCTGCTGCCATTGGCATCGTGTATCGCATTGAAATCCCCTGGATACATGCCATTCTCAACAGCAAGGCCTCCATACGGTGAGTGATATCCGCCGCCGCCCCCTCGATCTGCGCCCACTGTGCCCGGAGGGTTGCTTGTTGCGCTATCTTGTTGAAGCAATTCTGAAACACTTCGTACAAGTGCATGGGCTCATCATCGCTAGTCGCCATTTCGAACTCTGTCGTTATATGGACGGTAGCTGTTAGCTATGAAAACCTATAAAAAGAAATATTTATTTATTTTAATAACATTTTACATTTAGTAGATTATCATAAACACCAGCTTTAATTTGTACATTCAAATCCAAAATATTTAATAAAACAGCATGCGTATTGAAAAGAATAAATAAAAACATTGTTTGTTTATTTTTTTTAAGGAACTCTGCAACAAGTTATTTTATGGCTTCAAAACGAGTTTTTATATACAAACACACACACACACATGCACACTAAACATGACAAAGTCAAACGAAAAGTAAAGTATTTAATATTTAAACAATTAAAGTATTTTAATTACATTATTTAGCATTAAATTCAAGATACATTACTTTACTACATGTTGCACATGTTTATGAAAAAGCATTAAAAGTACATTAAACAATAAAAAATTTATAAAATGCCAACATGCAAATATAATATAATATGTATATAAATGTATGTACATATGTATGTACACAAATGCACGCGCGTACATACATATGCACATAGTTATGTAAATGCATATGTGCATCTGTAGATGCGACTACACATAAATATATATGCACACGTCGGACTATCCAAATTTGCATGTACATTTACACTATACAAATCATAGACAATTGTTAAGAACAATTAAAATTCATATGCAATACAATCAAGTGTTTAGATACCCACATGTGTATCTACATACATCTGTATGCGTGTTTATCTGTATTAATTTGAATTCGTGCAAACTTTTGTACATACAGTTGTATGTATGCATGTACATACGTACATACATTCAAAAGATGCACATATCTAAATGTGTGTATACATACAAACATATACTGTACATACATATGTTTATTTTTGAAATTATATTTGGAGCTATACTGTTTTTACTCCACATTCTCTGCTACAAAAAACCAAAATAAATGTCCACATTTTAAGCTATAAACAAGTAAATAAGTGTACAGGTACCACAACGAACATAATAAATGCACTGAATTTAAAGTACTTTATACTCACTTGTGCAAAAATTGCAGTTAGTTTAGTTGCTTTGGAGTTTGCAGCAGCTTAGAGGTGTAGGTGCTTATCACTCTTTCACACAAAAGCAAGGTATCCGTATCTTACAAATTTAAAAAAATAGGTGTGGATCGGATTTGTGTTTCTTTTGACCACGACACAGAAACTTCACATATGTAGGTTTGTATGTGTATGTTTTGCATTACACAAAACTCGCAGAGCAATGCCCAACGGTTAATTTCCGCAATCTTTATTTGTTAGCCACATCGCGTAAATTTAATTATTGCTCTTTTAGAAAAGTTTGCACCGTGCTAAGAATGTTTTTTATACAATTTATTACGCTCGTTTATATTTAATATTCTGCTTGCTTTGTTCGTGTGGCCGTCGGGAACGCCATCTTTGTTCTCTTCGTGCGTCATACGCATAGTTGTCTTGAAAATGTATCGATGGCTGTATCGATATATATTCAACATATCGGCATTTACACATTGTGGTTGTAATTTTTGAATAAAATAATTTTTTCATGCTTGTCAATAATACGGCTTCAAAAATATATTGTTAGTCCATCAATTAAAATTAATTGTTAAAAAATTATTCATAAAAAAAGAGACTAAAGTTATAAAATGCAAACAGAATGAAAATCTTCATTAAATTACACTCAATGTAAAAAACTTATGCTTTTTTGGTTAGTAAAAAAGAACATCCTACTCAAAAAAATTTCCATATTCCGGGATAGCGTATAACATTTAAGACTTTAATCGATTTGTGTGCTTGTATGTGCAATATTTTAAGATATGCGTTTGTAGAACAATTACGATTACTAGTCAAGGAAATTTATCAAGTTTCATGTAATTAGTTACCCTTTTAGACATTAAAAATATATTTAAAGCAAAAATATTTTTAGATCTTAAGTACTTAATCTAAATCAATTCTGTTTTCCAGAAACAGACTGCCAGTGTGCATTTTAGACTCCTTCATTTTTAAATGGGAGTTGAGCAAATCATCCATTGTTATAGAAATTAGAGCTTTGTCAATTTCCGTATTATTTGAACCCGCAGGTTGTTGTAGCTTTTTATCATTTGTGCGCATAAATTGTCTCATTCTGTAAACCGAAGCGTTTCTACACATTTCACGAAGATCTGATCCCGAAAATCCATTAGTGAGCTTAGCTAAGCGATTATAGTCAACACTGCTATCAATTTCTTCTGTTTCCAAGATCAGTTTTAGAATCGAATTCCTCTGGGCCTCCGTTGGCAAGCTTATGTGGAACTGTGCAGGCATTCTGCGAACGATAGCCTTATCGAGATCTTGAGGGCGATTAGTAGCGCCCATTACAATAACAGCTGAGTTAGGATCTGTACTAAGTCCATCCCATAACATCATAAACTGGGTTTTCATCATAGCAGTTGCCTCATGGTCGTTCGAATTACGCGAGCGCAAAAACGAATCAATTTCATCAATAAAAATAATACAGGGCTGAATTTTGGCAGCCAGAGAGAAGACAGCAGAGGCAAGCTTTTGGGATTCTCCGTACCATTTGTCTGTGAGAATAGCTACGTCCAAATTGATAAACCTCATTCCGGCTTCCTTAGCTGTTGCCTTGGCAATTAATGTCTTGCCACAGCCGGGAGGGCCATGAAGTAGCACACCTCTTGGAGCTTGCCACAACTTGGATGCCTTAAACATGTCGCGATGACTAATAGGCAACACAACAGACTCTCGAAGGTCTTGTATAACGGAATCCAGACCAGCTATATCACTCCACTTGACAGGTATGTCGGCTGGAACCACAAGGTGTGATGCAATCATTAGTTCGTAGTCATTAAACGTTTGCAAATTCACCCTGAAGTCATCTTCCCTGCTGAGCCTATTGAATATACATTTATATTGATCAATAACACATTGGGCTATATGTTAAAGCAAAAATAACCTTTTGAGCTGCTCCTCGGCAAGCAATCGGGCCTTCTTTTTGTTTTTGCTTGTTGGGTCCAGCGTGTTCATCATCCATTTGACAGAGTAATATGTTATTACCGATGCAATCGATATGCGTAGCAACATTTGAAACATATGCCCGCGACTTAATTCAGATCCTCCGAAATTAAAATGATCCATAATGCTTTGCTTTGGTATACGGTTAGTACTTAATAAAAATGTAAGAACTTATGAAATTTCTGATATTCTTCTTACTGCGAATATTGCAGTTAGGGATGACAAATATTAATGTAACTGTTAAGTGGCACAAGTATTTTATAGTTACACCCGTTCTTTTATTTCTTTGCATGTCTGTTTAAATTAATGGGATGTACCAAAATGTATCTAGCTTAAAATGAATCAACTTTTTTGTTGGGTAACATTTTGATTAATGTGACGTGGAACTTGTGATCTATTTTTTGTTTTAACAACTTCCATACTACCAGACACAAAAAAATATTGGATCCAGAATCTTCCAGATACGCTAAAAGCTATACAAAATTTACCAACAACTGCATTGGACCATATTTATTTATTATATTAGTGACTATGCATGTATATTGCAGTATTTGGAACTTATTTTGTTTTTTATAAAGTACATAACAAGATAGTTAATTATATTTTTGTTTAAGCTTAAATTGCTGGACCACCATTACTTCGTTTCGGCTTTGGCAAAGGATTCCAATCTAAATTAGAAGTTGTTGGAGACGACTCTCTGTATTCACAGACCTTTTTGTTTATTTTGCTTTTCTGAAAATAATTTTGCTGTGGCTCCGTATTATTTTCCACGCAAGAGGTTTCGTTGGAAATATTTAGTTGAACTTCTTGGTGATTGTTTCTTTGTTCGTTTGACGGTCCAATATTATTGCTATCATATAAAGCAGTTGAGAAAACCTTTGTTCCTTTGGCAGCACTCTCCTTTAGAAGCTTTTGACTACGGTTTATAGCATCAATTATTTCTTTGACTGACTTAGTTTTTGTTGGCTGCGAAGGATCTTGCAGCTCACCGATTTTATCTTCTGGCTTCTCAAAAGTCGCATAGGGTTTATAAACATATTCGCGATGTTCATACTTTGGACTCGAAACAAGACTGCTTTTGGTCGGCAAAACAAAGTTGTGGTCATAGCTGCACACTTGTGGACAAAAATCATCACGTTCACGGCTTTGCCTTGACACATTGCGCTTTGTAGTTTCATCAATTGTAAGACTATTGCCATTCGTATTTGATAAGTTATTAGGAACTTCCGCAGTAGCATTGCAGGTAACAAAGTTATTGGATGCCTGTGATGTTGTTGGTGTATGAACTAAAACAGTTTTTTTAACAATAGTTTCGGTTTTACAAATAACTGGCTTGCTTTCAACATTCTTAGTGATTTCCTGGGAGACCTTTGATTCTTCGTCGTTTTTCATTTCACTTTTTAGTTGTATATTATGTACTTCTTTAATAATTGTATTTTTAGAGTCGCTGGCCGGTTGTTCCATTCGTGTTTCGTTGATTAAAATATTATTAGAATTACTTTTAATCTTTTCTTCTTGAGCAATATTTGCTGGCGTATCATCTACTGTTATACTTTGTGAAGTATCCTTTGGTTTCTCTTTAACGGAATTAATTTGTTTAACAGATTCTCCGTTGATTATTTGTGAGCTTTGTGGGATTTCTGTTTTCATAGGGAGCACATCAGTGCCCTTAAATGACTGCATCGTTGTTGTTGTTCTTGTCACAACAGGATTACTTTGATTGGTGACTATTATTTGTATTTCACCTGTTCTTGATTTAATATGTATATCCTTCTCTACATTCTTTGTTAAAGTTTCCTTTGGTTTCTTAACAGGAGGAGTAGGCTTGAAATTGCCATTTGGGTCCACTTTTTGTATGTTAACAGTTGTTTCTTCTACTATTTGTAGAGTATTCTTATTATTCACAGGCGTTGTTTCATCAATATGCAACGATACCGTTGCTTCAGGCTCCAATCTAGTTACATTATTATTATTATGTGTAGTTTCTGTTATATGTAAGCCATTGTTGTTTATAGTTTCTCCCATCCTGGTTGTATTATTATTTTGCGTAGATTCTTTTATATTTAAGGCATTTGTGTCCGTTTTGACTTTAGTTGTATTACTAGTTAAGGCATCATTTCTGTCGTTTACAAATTTTTCTATTTCACCAGTAAGCGACTTAATGGCTATATGCTCAATTTCTGTGCCCTTGCTGTCGACATCAACTTGATTAGTTGAACTGTTGTTCATCTAAAAAATATACAAAAGTTGTAATCTTTATTAAAATATGTATGTAAAGCAATAATGCTTACCATATGCGGCGCCAAAGGGGCTCTCCTCTTTTTACGATACGATTTTCTAACTCCACCAGTAGAATTTGCGGAAATGTCATTGATATCTGACTCCATGTCGCTTTCAAAAGGATTACTGCTTGCTAGACTTGTGTTTGAAGCTCTGAAAACAGTAAATTGAAGATTATTTAAGATTTGTAGAAAGTAGAGAGACTTTTTGAGAATCACTGTGCTACCTATATGGCTGAAATCGTTGAAATTGTGGGCTTAAGCTTCCACGAAATTGATTTGTTCCATGATGATTTTGAATTGAGTATGCGTTCAACCTGTTAGATGGCACCTAAAAATACATATAGTAAAGTAATAGGTATACTAATATTATTTAATGCATTTCTCTTTACCGGTGTTGAAGTATTAATATTCTGTAAAGAGCTAACTATGGGTCTTCTTTGGTAGCAGTTTGGATCCAAATCTCTTCTTAGCATAGGAGGACTTTCTGAGGTTTTTTGTATACCCAACGTGGACGACTTCTTTTTCTTTGGAGAAAATGATCTAAACGCCCTGTAAATGATAGAGCATGTATTAAATAAATGTGTAGGCACACAGAAGCAATTTAAAGCATACCACATATCTCGCAAATGTCCGATGGAGAAGCTTCTTCGTCTGCGATCATCGTTGCTTTTTGATAAATTCCAGAATCGCAATCGTTTATGGTTGTCGTCATCATGAAACGGGTTCAAGTGATCTGGATAGTTGTATATTGATATTTGGCTCGAAGATCGTCCAGAATGAGACATTTTATCAACATTCATGCTAAGTGAATAAATAATTAATAAGACAAATCGTAATAAAATAAGAACTTCCTAACGGACACTTCATTCAATTAAAATGTTTATAATGCGTTTATTATATGATTGTATATTTTTTCACAAAACACCAGCCAACCCTCGCCAGCATTAAGCTCACTCACAAGTTTTATTGTATAAATAAAGGCTTTTACGTCATTCGATATGTTTTACAAACATATTATGTATGTGCGTATGCTTATCGCCGGTTTTTATATCGATTTTAGTGATCGATCACGTTTGTAGAAATCGTCTATAAGTCTATGTATGTACATACATATATAAATAGAATACTTTGTATATACATACATGCATACAACTATACATACACAGGTGTGTATTATAATATATTATGCACGAACGTAAAGCGTATGTATTACTTGAACAAATTCTGTAGTTATTTAGTCTTTGTTTTAATCTCACTGTCACTGAAGATAGTACGAATCACACAACACCTTCATGGCATATGCTAATTATTATGTATGTATTTATAAATATTTATACAACTTAACGTCCACAAACACATGTACATATATACTTATGTGTGTGTCTTCAAACACACGCAAATATGTAAGCATATGTATAAGCGTACGTATGTGTGTGTGTATCTCGAAGACTAGTGAAGATACAATGTATATGAGCACACTCAAGTGTACGTAATTTCTTAAATTTGTTTAATTTGTGATTGATTATGTTTTTATGTACGTACATAAACAATTAGCCACTGTTAACTGTTTATATTCCTTAACAACGATGATCTCAACACGTTAAAAAAAGCTTAAGCACCGAGTTGTAGTCTAACACTAAATGAACTTTTTCTTTGCAGAATTCACAGAGGCACAAAAGCTTTTTACTGTAAAGATTCAACGAGGGCACTTCGAACAGTTTCTTGCAAATCCAGCAGTGTGTATAATATAAAATAAATTATTATATCTTTTTTTTAAATACTAAATTAAAATTTGTTAAACAAAAATCAAAATGAGTTTTCCAATGTACCACATTTTTTTTAAATTTACAGAGGGTGTGTTAACATTAAAATAAAGTCAGAAAAACCACAATGGAAGCGATTGTTAGGTTTCAAGATAGTAGAGCGGCATTCTTAGTAAAATATGTATATATATACATTTAATTCTTGGAATAAGAGAGTAAGGATAAATCTGTTATAATTAATTGATCAAATATATTAGTCTTATCTTTTTAAATCCCGCGGCTTGAATCTACACCTTATGCTTGAAGTCTCAATATAATAATCTAATTGACTAAACAAGCTCTTCATTAGCATGAATGTGATAACAAGTGGTATTTGATAAGAGCATAATTATCAATATGATTAACATAAGTAACACAAAATAAACATCTTACTTTTAAAATTAGTTGATAATTCAAAATTGAAATTGATTAAAGCCGGAAAAAACAAAAATTATTGACAATATCTTAATCGATAGTACAAATAGTGTCCTAAAGTATATAAAAAATCCAGTCACAAAAAGATTTAATGTAGAGTCTAACGTAGATAACATAGAATAGTTATTCCGTTGCTAAAGGTTAGTAAATTATACAAGAGTTTCTGTGAAATGAAGTCTTTATTAAATGTCATAAAATTTAATAATAAACTTATGTATACGCGAGTAAACCACCTAAAATGCATTGTAAGTACATATGTTGGAATAAACTTAGCAGTTCACTCAAAGCATTGAAATGTATATTATTGACTGTAAGTATGTATATTATATAATTTGTTTTTTACTTGTCTTACATGATATATAATCCACAAAGATAGGAAATTAAAGTATCATTGCGAATACTATTGGAGCGCAGAAACTATAAATGAAAAAATACTTATAATATATATTTTTATTAATTACATAATTTGTGTGTGGTTTACTAATAGTTTGCCCCGGTTTATCTTAAATGTTCACTTTTTTTTTGCATTTTTTATTTAAGTATTGTTTATGTTTAATATAAAAGTTTAAATCAATACAGCTTTACAATTAATTTGTATTTAAGCGAATAGATGCCGGCATTACTAATACAAATAAAGATCGTTTTTTTTTTGTGTTTTGCAAAAAAGTCAATTGTCACAGGTTAATACAGTTAAATACAAAATGTATTGAAATTCTCAAATTTTCAAAACGAAAATAATTGTGTCATGTTGTTACAGTGCATTGTTCTTTGAGATTCCTTCAAATCAGTTCTGTGGGCAAAAATAAGATTTTGCTTTTGCTTTGAAATTATTGCACCTTCATAATTTGTATGTATGTATGTATGTAATGTATATAAAGTGACTTGTTCTATATTTGTCATAGGACCGTGTCTTAATGTCGTATTGAGTACAATATGTACATATGCCTGAATACACACAAGGAATACCTAAAACAAACAGGATACGCGAACTGAACACAGACTGATCTGAATGCAATAATACAGAATAAAATGTCTTAAATATCTAATGTTTTTGTTTTTACCACATATGCATATATGTATATAAATG
>NC_046604.1:6569736-6672257 GCF_011750605.1 Drosophila busckii
GATGTAAATTTGAGTTTGATTTTGTGGCTTATGCGCTTTAGATTTATTGCCAGTGGCTTAGTTTCAATTAAACATAAAAGTTTTATAACGTGTGGACTTTGCCATAAATTTGCCTTGAGCTATTAATTACATTTAAGCTGCGGCTTAAGTAAATAAATAAATCAAATTATACAAAGCAGTTACTTTGGAAGTTAAAATAGTTGCTTAATTTAAAACAATTAGACAATTATTAACCTTAAATTTTGTGTAAGCATCAGCCAACAATCTACACACGATATTTATTTCATTTAAATTTAAATTTAAGCTTTTAAATATTGAATTCACATTATAAGCTTTGCTCTTGGTTAACTAGCAGCGTTTGCTGTCTGCTGCTAACTTATCTATTGCTCAACTGGCTGCTGACTTGGCACATTTTTCACTTGCTGGCTGCTCTGGCTGACAATCCTTTAGTCTCTGTAGTGCTACTGATTGCTCCCAAATGCTTTGCAAATAGCTAACGATACATCAGTTGGCCACGATTGCCAAATGTGAAGCTAGCCAAGAATTTGCACAGTCATACGGGGCGTATACGTGATCAGCCATGAGTTTTGGCTACGCTTTCAGCTGATTAAGCGCACACGCTTGTAGCAGTTTTCAAAATTAAGTTTGTTTACAATAAGAAAGGAGAAAACAAGTTGGCACAATTTGCTGCTTTTGTTGCGGTCAAGTAATTTTTAGATTCTTAACAAATAAATGAAAATAATATCAAGGCAACAATGAAAGCAAGAAGCAACGCTGAAAGCGAATACCTTAAGCCGATTTGTGCAAAAGCGAAAGGCTGAGCGAGAGAGAGAAAGAGAGAAAGATGGTAAAATTGTTCTAAGTATTTTCAAGTTAATTTTGCCACTGCCACCGCAACTGCTGTGAATGGCATTTTGATTAACTAACATGGCTATAATAATGTGCAGCCAGCTGTGGTTAAGTTGGCCGATCAGCGAGCATAATGTGCGCTGTGTCTGGCTTAAAGTCTAGCCTGGGAATTTTGCGTGCTTAAAGTTAAGACATTAAACGCTTTATATAAATAGTTAAGCCAGCCAATTGCTCTTGAGGCAACTTGCAGTGCAGACTGTCAACAAGCTGAAAAGCTTGTAAACTTCATTGGGGGCACAGTGCATAAATAAATCAATCAGCTTTAAACGCTCTTATATTGACTGAATGGCTGATGACTTGATTGATGGCTTAAACAGCTCGATTCGATCCTCTTCAATTAGAGACACACTTAACCCACAGGCCACAGACCAAAGCCAAAGCAGACGACCACCAATAACCTCCAAAGTCAAACAACGTACAACTTCCGTTGTGGCTGCTGCTGCTGCTGCTGCTGCTTCTCACGCTTGTTTGCATTGCGTTTTGGCCTACGCTCTGCGCTTCTTAATGAGGCTCCAGCTTGTGCTCTGATTTATTCTGGTTGTAAGCTCTGTGCTGTTTTATGATTGAGTTTTGTAGTTGGAAAGCAGCTGCAAATAGGAAAATCTATTTGGCTTATCCTGCTCGCGTTTCAAGTGCAATTTGCAATTTGCATTTTATTCATGGACCGCAGCTCAACTAACAAATTAGCATTTAACGACTGACGTACTTTATATTAATTATGTCAACTGCTTAATGGCAGTGGCTTCCAATTCCCAATGCGCTCTCTAATTGCATGTGATGGCTAAAATCGCTTTTACATTTAGTTTGTGAAATCATATGTATATCAAATGGCTCTGACATGCATATATAGTACCAAAGTTTGACCTAAATCGAGAGCGGGCTGCTCAACAGACTGTCACTTATTCTCAGCTCTCACTCACTTTGCCCTTTCTCAGTCTATGGCTGTCATGATCAAAAATGCATGAGCGCTAGCATACGAATTTACTTGGCTGCCCACAGCCCACAGCAGCTAACAGGAGGAAGGCCAGAGCAATGCATAGAATAATCTGTTAACGTTGGCGACCTTCACAGCATCAGCATCAGCATCAGCAGCAGCAGCAGCAGCAGACAGCATAATGTAGATATTTTTGCTCTCTTTGTGTTTCTGTCTTTCTGTGTGGGGTAGGCTTGTTTGCCAACAAAGAGCATGCAAAATCATGAGGCAGATAAAAAGCCAGAGCCATAAAAATAGTTGAGCACGGTAACAAGAACAGCAACAGCAGCACGGTAACAAATAAAAATCAACAGGATTAAATATGCAGACGTGCTCTGCCCACAGCTTTCGCAGCCTCTGTCTCAGTTTCAGTTACACCTCGCATGCTGTCCCGCTCTCGCTTGCACTCGCACTCGCACTTGCAGGCGTAGAGCTGCTTTGCCCGGGGCTCACACAGCTCAACCTTGCCGGGACGCGTCAGCTCGTCCGCATCGGCATCGGCAGCGGCTCGGTTTTCCGGCTTTGACTGCGACCATGTTGCTGTTGTTGTTGCCTTCGCTTGGGCCAATCTGTAACATTTTGTCATGGATTTTTATGCAGCAGCGCCGTCGTCGTCGTCGGCCGTGTCCTTCGCACGCGCTGCCTTCGGTACGTATTCAACAAGTATGAATGTCAATTGTGCAGACAGTCGACTTGCAAATACCCTGCCCCATGCAATTTATTCTTTTTCAGCAAAATATTTGCAAAATGCCAACAAAATGTTTAACATTCTTCATGCAACAAACTTTGCTTTGAGCAACAGTTGGACATTTTCTTTTACGACTTTTCGTGCAAACCCACATTTGTTCTAGAGACAGCAAGCTAGAGTGAGAGAGAGAGAGAGGGAGATAACACGTCCTCGCGGCAATTGCCATGTGCCCGGCCTCCTTTTGCATTTAAAATTTATTTCTCACGTTTCGCTCGGCTGGGCAAAAAGACATTTCAGCGGAAATGGAAATGGGCAAAGTTGTGGGGGCGCCTTTGCCTTTGGCCCATTCGAGCGTCAAACGAGTTGGCAACGTCGCCATTTTATTACCAACATAGACACACTTGGCATAGGAAACATCTTGCTTAATATATAATTTAAGCTAGTAAAATGCTGCTGGCTCTAGCGCTTACAATTTACAATTAGAAGACGCGAAATTTCTGCAGTGGCAGCTGCAGCTGCAAATTTGACACGTGTGGTTTGCATAAATTGAAATTAGTTCGGACCCCCTAGCGTATGCAAACATTTTGCAGTGCATAAATTGAATTCAAGCCACTTGCCACATGCCACATGCCACATCGAGTGAGACTGTCTCGCTCGTTTGCCAGCAACTTGCATAATTCATTCTTTTGCCAATCAGCCCACATGAAGAGTCGTATACCAATCGCGCTCACACTCTCACTCACTAGTTAGAGCATTTGGCACGTGTCGCGTTGCACAAGCCCCAGCCCCGATGCGTGCAGTACATAACTCAATTATAAGTTTGCATGCGCTCTACGGGGCGTATGAGTGATAAGTTATGCACTCACATTCGAATTCGCATTCGCATTCGTATTGTTGCGTTGCAAATTGCATTTGCTTAACTTGTTCGATTGCTAAATGGCAGTTGCCGTTTGTCATGCCACTATTATGGCAGTGCGGCAGCCTAATCAGCTCAGTTCAATGCATTTCCATTGTTTTCGAATTTAAAGCTGTCACAAAGTTGCGTAGTAATTAGTCAATTGACTAGACTTAATTAAATTTGCAGCCATAGCTATCCATAACATTCATTTGCAAGAAATCTTTGTTATGAAACATTCCATGTGCTCTGTGCTCGTTGCATGCAACTTTCATCGATGAATGAATGGAGTGTGGGCTGCATAGATAACGTGACAAGACAAAGCCAATTGAAATTGAAACAGTTTTGTTGCATTCGACGTCGTTGCTATAGTTTGTCGACTGCTGCATCAATGTTGCTATTGCATTGTCCTTAGGCTTTGTAACTAAAACAACATGGACATGTCGCACACACACACACACGCAGTCATAATAGACAATAATAGCATATTGCCTAAATGAATTAAGCTCAAAAGCGTGTAAGCCTTTCAGGCATTTGTTTCGCAACTGATACTGTTGCAATATCCGTCCGTACGTGTCTGTCTGTCATGCCTCAACGTCTGGTCACGTGTTGTTTAATGCATTCAATATAGTGTAAGACATAACTTAGCTACAGGCGAACGCGCGCATATCAATCATACGCAACGTTGGCTCAAGTCACTTGACAATGACTGGCCCCAGACTCTCGCTTCTTGTGCTGTCAGCACACAATTTGCTGTGGATTTATCAAACTGCGGCACTTACAATTTCAATTTGCTTGAGTTGCGCTCAGCTGCTTCAGTTTCCTCTCCACAGACTGCGTAAATTTGCTGCAAATAAATAGAAAGAAAATTTAATCAAAGTCTTTGTCAAACTGCAGTATCGAAGCATTTGTCGCATAATTAAAGCTTAACAATTGAACAAGGTGTAAAGGCAATTTAATTTTGTTCCAGCTTAATTTAATCAAAGTGTATTTCTTTTAAAGCCTTTACAGCGTGTTTTTCACAATTTGCGTATGACTCGCATATGCATGAATGCAATTCATTTACACAATACAACAAATGTGGCATTGTGATTATGACGCATCAGTTAGTCCAAATCCAAAACGCAAAAAAATATAAAAAATATTATACAAATTAATTTTCGCATACGCACCAAGTCCAAAATGCTAAAAGAGAAGCGTTCGGGCCATTGACATTCAGTAGAAAGGAAGCGGTGCGGCATAATTTTGCATGACAGGCGCAGTCCTTGCAAGGACACCCAAAACTGCCAGCCAACTGTCACAACAATGCCCAGCCATAAAAAAGCGAAGAGACAAACACAGCAAACAGCAACAGTCTGCGACAATTTTTTGATTTATTGCAAGCTGTTTAGTTTGTCCTTTCACTCTCTCTCTCTCTCTCTTCGCTCTTTGACTGCCCGTTATTTGCTTTTAGCTTAAAGGTGTACTTCCTGGCAACATGGAGCCAAAACTAATTTATGTGCCAAAGCGCCGCCTACAACGAAGCGAAGCTTACTGCAAACAAATCTGCTTGGAATTGGAATTGGATTTCGTGCTGCCTTTGTCAGAGAGGATTGTCTGCAGACGCTTTGCTTTACTTTGTGGACACTGCGCCGCAGGATGCGAATCATTTGGAGCGCGCTGCAGGCGGCAGGCAGCAGCGATTTTATGGCCGCGCCAAGGTGTTGGCTGAATGGAAAGCATATTAAAGCAGACATGCTGAGTTATGTGTAAGCACAGGATATGCAAGGATATACATATATTTTAAAATACTAAAAGTCCAAGTCACTTCTGCTGTCTCTGAAACTCACCTAAAATTTATTTAGTGACAGCACTCTGCTCTAAGCTCTGCGCTGACTATTGAAAATCCCTGTCAAAGCTAATGCAGATAACAGAATCAATTAATAATAAAAAACAAACACAACAGAACAGACTCATGTGTGTGTATTTGTTGCTTAACTGTTGCGCTTGTTATCTAAGCTGCGTTGAAGTTAATCACGTTTTTCTGCTAGACATGAAATATGAGCGCAGTCACATTTGCCAGCATGCTGTTGGCCAAGACCTTGCCAAAAAAATACAAAAAGTATTTCGTGCCGGCGCTATATGAAACAAAAGCTAACACACACACACTAAGGACTTGCTATTCAATACTTGGTCTAAACAAATTGCTGAGCATTTGTACGCTTTTAGCTTAGCGCTTTGGCTATTGTCATGTGTGTGGTGGGGGGTTGGGGGTTGGGGTTGGCCAGAAGTGAAGGTAAGGCTATCGCAAAAGCAATTTACTTGGCAACTTGTCTTATTCGAGTGCTTGGCACTTGGTAAAAGTTTTATGGGTTTTTCGGTTGGCAGCTAACAAAGTTAATGTCAAACTGAAACTGAAACTGAAATAGCAACAATGGCTAAACTAAAAGCAATCAGCATGCAAATGCATTTGGGGACAACCAGCTCAATGCTCGAAATAAATATTGAGCGAGTGCGTTGTGCCTGCCGCTTGGCACTTCAGAGATTTCAAGTGCGAACGCCTGCGCTTACACTCGAAGCTCAAAGAACAATGCACAAGGACAATGCACAGCCTGCACGCCTGGCGGCCATTTTGTTGTTTTGCTTTGTGTCTCAGCCCGTTGCATTGATGCAGTCTCAATGAGACTTTGAGGTCAGCTGAGGCGCAACTGAAACTGAAACTCAGACTGTAACTGGAACTATTGCCAAGGTCGCAGCGCATAAAAATTCTAACTCAAATAATACAAATAATAAGTGTAATAATGACGACACGCACGCACAAATTCCCTCAAGAGTCACACGGCCAAGGCGGCGTATGCGCAACGAGGCGTAAAACATTTTTCTAATTTGAGTACAAATTGAAAGCAAACAACTTGGGCTCAAGATAATAAAGCAAATAAAGCACGAAAGGCTCCCTTGGCTGCTGCTTAACTTGGCCAAAAGTTTCTCTATGTACCATACACAGAGATATGCTTGAAGGAATACGCTCGCTTCAGCTGTGCCCAAGTGCTACCAATTATGCGAGCACAAAATTCAACAGGTAAGAACACACACACACATACATACATATGTATTATATATGCGCTCATTTGATTTCATTGAGCGCCTTAGCTCTATTAGATTGCCGAAACGGCAAATGCCATGGAAGCTCTCGTGTTTACCTTGGGCCAATGTGAACATTGTGCAAACACAAACCCAACGCAGCTGGAGTATTCATTTAATTCCCATTGCATACAAAAGCTTTGGCAAATATTGTGAGAGATGCTTGTCGAGATTCTTGTGCCGTTGCCGTTGCTAGGATGCAATTTACTATAGCAGCGAAGCAGCTTTTGATAGTGACTTTTAAATAAAGTTTATTATTGCGAGTTTGTTTAGCATACAATGTAAAATTAATATAAATAAACTACACAAAGTTGCAAGCTTTGTATTTATTTAGCTCATACCTGGCAACTGCAATTGCATTAAAAGTATTAAATTCCTACACTATGTTGAATATTTTTGTGCAGCAAATAACATTTTATTACAATTGAAATGTGAAACATAAATGCCAAGCTAAGTGTATACAAAATTGATTGCATATCAGTTTTCTTTTATCCTGCTTTAACTTTTAACCTTTGGCTAGCCTACGCTGGTTGCTCTCATTGCTGTCAATTAAAGTCTGAAGTCTGTCACCAGGCTGCTCATCATCATTAGTGCCAAAGAGAATTGAATTTTGTGCCTGGACAGGCAGCTGAGCATTAAATTGTTACAGGTCCTTAACTGAAACAGGAATTCCTTTGCAGCAATCAGCCTTGAGAATGTGACAGTTTTAGCTTTTCAATGGAATTTTTTCGGTTGAAGCTTTTCATTTCCTTATTTATTCAACAAGTTCCGCCGTGAGAGCGGCGCACTAAATGGCAAAAACTAGGACTACGAGGACACGCACAAAACGACAGCTCGGCACGCCAGGACTTAACGCACATACAGTGAGGTTGAGGTTGAGGTTGAAGAAGAAGAAGAAGAAGAGTGAGCTGTAGCTGTAGGGTAATTGAGGCATTCCATGGGCAGTTTTATGCGCTTATAATCACATTTTTGTTTTTTTTTTTTTGGTTAGCGTCTGGACATCGATTCGTTATGGTATTTGTTGCATGCCGCAAGGACACGCAAGGCGAGCGTGGCGCTTGCCTGACTTTTGCCCCCATCCGCCTTTAGTGGCATTTATTTTGTCACATGTTATTTATGCCGGAATGTGTGGCAACTAGCAACGAGCTGAGGCTGGCAAGGGGCAAAGCCATTTAGTTAGAAGAGGCAGGTGGCTTAAAGGACCTTGTGAGCTCGTTAAACAGCTAGGCATGGGGGAGACGGCTTAGAGAGATATATGCATGTATGTGTGGCACCTTATCGAGGCCGTGCAGCACACTCGTTGACAGCGGATCCTCCACATTCCCAGCTCAGCCCAAGCTGTAAGCAGTTGTAACAGCAGCTTGCCAGTCTTGTAATTGTAACAAGGGTTTTTCTTATTTTCGTTTATTTACTTTCTCACTCTCACTTTCGCTCACACTCTCACTCTCCTTGGGTGCGTGTGTGTTTATGACAAACTCATTTAATATTTATTAAATTTGTGTGCTCACGGGTTTTGCTTATATTTTCATTTGGCACGCACCAAAACTTGTTCAACATGCTGCTGGGGTGTTGCCTGTTCTTTTTGTAAATGCTCTACAGTCAGGTAAGCCTCATTAGTTTATCGAGATTATATGTGATGTAAATTAGCAAGTGCTTGTAGAACAGAAATTTAAATAAAAACCGAAGCGAAGAATTTTTTTTTGTTGCTAAAATCAACACTTGAACAATTTCAAATCTTCAATTGCTTGCACGCGTACCTGAAGCCTGAACTTGTTGAGATTTGAATAGTGTGTAGCTACCCCCACCCGTCTCCCTCTCCCTCTCCCCCTCCACACTACCTTTCAGACTCTAGAAGTGGCTGCGCTAGCAAACTGAGCTATGTAATTAAAAAGTTTTGCAAAAAGCCGCTGCCCAACAAAAAATAGTTAACTCTTGCTGCTGCTGCTTTTTGCGTATTTTTGGCATGTAAAAAACACAATAATTAAAAACAAACCAGCAGCAGCAACAGGCAACTCAACGCGCCTTCAACTTTGATATGATAGAATCGAGAAATGAAATATGCGGCGGCATGACGCCGTAAATTTGTTTTCATCAATTCGATTAAAACGCGTCAAACACAAAGCATAACAAAAATGAGCGAAACACAAAATAGAAGTAAATTTATAATAATAATAATTTGTAACCGCATAGCATGAATGAATATAAATGAGTGTGTTGCGTGTGCCAAAAGCAAATGAATATGATGAACTGCAAAAGGTTCTCAGGCAGATCGGATCGCCAGCCAGCCAGCAAGCCAGGCCAAGCTTGTGGTTGCTCTCTTGGCTCTGCAAATGTATTTTAAGTATTTTTTACTTCTTTTTTTGGGAGCAGCGCTGTGAACTTTGAGCAGGGCAGCTGCTATTGTAGTTGTTGTGCTTTTGCAGTTCATTCAACTTAACAATTGTTAGCGCGGCAAGTTGCCGACGATGTTGAAACTGACACCTGAGAATCAGGCAATAAAAAAACAATGAGGGAGGCTGGGGCTGTACTTGATGTATGCGTAGATAAACACAATTAATTATAATGAGCAGTAATTGACTTAATAAGCATTAAAAAAAAAAACACTTGTATACTTAGATACAAAAATATGTTTGCAATTTAATTTGTAACATTTTAAAATATAAATTTGTATTTTTATATGTCACGGCGACAGCCTACACAATATAAATTTGCATTAACAATAGCAACAGCAACAGCTGAGCCATAAACAAAGCAGCTTAAAACCAAACCCAGTCAGCGAACCAGAACATCAACGAGAACAAGTGCAACAGGCAGTGCCGGCTTTCAAAAAAACGGGCCAACAGCCACAAACAAAAGTTATATATACACTTGTATATATGTGTAATCGTCAACAGCTGCTGTCTGACAACCAAAACCAAATATAAACAAACATTCAAAGTATATGTCTGTCTGTCTATCTGTCTGTTTGTTAAACTTGTTGCACTCGACACAGTCACAACAACAACTGCAATTCTTCAGTATTTTGGATCTCTTTGGCTTAGCACCAGCTACTGACTGTTAAGCTCTCTCTCTCTGTTTCTCTCCCTCTCTTTCACACAATTGCGTCTTGTTTTGTGTGTGTTGCGCAACAAGTTGACGCTAAGACTTTTTAAGGCCAAGACCAAAAAGTCAAACATAACATGCGAGCAACGGTCCGGCGTCTGGCTCCTCTCTCCGATTCTATCGCTACAACGACAAGCTGCTGTTTATTCAGTTGACTTGTAATGCACTCAGAGGAAATGGGGCTACGGCTACCAATGCCAACCGGCATTGGCAAACGACAAACGACCAGCGTTAAAGCCGGCAACAATGTTGCTGACAACAACAGCAGCAGCAGCAGCAACAACGGAAGCTAAGATGCCAGCTCTTTGTATGTGGAGCAGCAGACGAGGCAAGTCAAAAGTGCAATGGGATTATATTTGTAGCCCAGCGGCAGAGCAGAACAACAGCGAGCGGGAGGAGGGTGGGCCACTAAGTCTGGGGCTTGTTATGTCTATAACGGATGTGCGTGCGTGTGTGTGTGTTCGTGTGTGTGAATCCAAGTTGAGGTTAAGCTGCTTTGACGTGCGCAAAAAGGTTTCGGCTCTGTCTTTTATTCATAAGTATCCAAGTCACAGAGGTAGAGTGGGAGGAAATGCAGGCAGGTGGGGGTTGAAAAGTGTAACACATTAAATAGATTGACTGCGGGTTGTGCGTCAGATAATTGTCTAGAAAATTGACATAAACGAGGCATTGCGAAAAGCAAACTGGAGCACAATTTGTTGCAATCACTAAATGGGGCTTCTAAATTGGTTAATTGAGCATAACTTAAAAATAAATGGCATAATATTTATGCTTTAGTTGTGCAATAGTTTGTCAACTTGTTGACTTTTTATGCAGTGAGTTCAAATAGAAAAGAACATTTAACTTTGTCTGAAAACATTTTAAAAGTTTTCGCTGCGATACAAATTACGCAAGCTATAAGTTAATAAATCGCATAACAATTTAGAGTTAGTTTATTTATTTATTTATATATTAGTTATTTAAAATTAGAGGCTTAAAATAAAAATAATCTAAGTTCCACTTGCTTAATTTATAACTAAGAGCCAGCTATACCAATAATTGAACTGCATTCGACATGAATTGTATCATGACTCTAAATTAATTGAGCAAATAATAAAATATTTTACAAAACTTTATACTCAAATTACAAAAAACTGAAACAAGTTCTTAAGTATTTTATTTTAATTAGGCCCACAACTAACCGCAGCCGAGTTCCATGCCAAGTTTACCTCAGAAAAGGTTGAAAAAATACAGTACAGATTTCCAGATAGGAATGTAACTAGTTCGGACTGCAGCAATTTAAAAAAGGACATATTTGTATATCCAAATCTGAGTTGGGAACACAACTAAGCATTTAATGTTAATGTTTGCCTGAGCAAAATTATTATTACTATCGTGCCTTTTTATTATAAAGTTCAAAAAGCCTCAGTCAAGCGCAAAAGTTATTTTTAGGCTTTTGCTGTTTATGCTTTGCACTTTGCGCTCTCGCTCTAACACTATCGCGCACTCGCTCTCGCACTCAAACTAAACTGCGACTCTGTTTGCATAGGCGCTAAAAGGGTCAAGCGTACAAAAGCAAAGCTCGAACGTGCTCTGAAAAAAAAGAGAGTGCACAGCAGCAATAACGACAACAACAACAGCAGCAACAATAGCGACAACAACAGCAACCCAAAGTAGAGTTAAATAGGCGCAAAGGCAGAGTAAAGCAAACTAAAGCAGCTTAGTTTGTTGTTCTTGCCATTTCTAATTTGAGGTTTGTTTGGCAATGTTTAGTGTGTGCTTGTTAGCCTGGTCGTTGGCTCAGCATGTCAACAAATATGTTTACTGATTAGACGTTGCCTAAGAGAGGGGGGTTGCGGGGGTGTCTGACAATTACACTGCAAATACAACAAAGCGCAGGCAGCAGCAGCAGCAGCCGCTTTGAGTTTGCACAACTCAAACTCTTTAGTTTTTGTTTTTGGCTTACACGACGCATTGCATAATCGTAATATACAGAGAGACAAAAGTCGCAGACAACAACAACAACAGCAACAATAACAATAAATCCATTAATACACCCACAAAAAGCAGCGGCAATGGCTCAACCGGTTTCAATTTGATAAAGCTTACACACAGTTTATTTGTTGGTTGCTCTGGCTTGGCTCTCGTTTGCAAATAAAAGTAATCAAAGCTATAAGTGAACCAGAGCTAAGAGAAAAAAGCAATACGCCGTGTCCGCCGGGAGCGCCACGCACGTTAACCCACTGCCCTCAGTTATGACTGCAACCCACCGATGTTGTGACCATAATTATTCCATTTTTGAATTGGGGCCTATGCACTTTGCTATACACCCGATCAGTTTACATTCAGCGCAAGGCAAGTAAGTGTATCTTTTAGTCGAGCTTGGGGGGCGCCACAGCGCAGCTCGTTTGGTGTCTTCTGTGCTGTTGTTGTTTTTGTTAATCTCTAGTTGCTTGTGCCGTTGTTTTGCGGCACGTAACATTAAACTTTGCCTAAAAGCAAGCAAGGCAAAGCAAAAACCAAGAGCGAAGGCAACAAACTCGTTTCAAGCTGCAACTTTTTTTGCGTGCCCCAGTCGCAGTCGCCAGCCGCCAGCCGCCAGCCGCCACAGCATGTGGCAAGAGAGATGCGTGCGTTTGCAATCAGCAGCAGCAGCGGCTCGCTCTAAGAAAAAATAAAAGAGAAGAACCCTCGGGCCATGTTCTGACTGCCAGTTGCGGTTTTTATCTTTTAATTTGCTCCAATGTGCATTGGAGCCAAGAGGGGAAATTTTCTAGGGCTGCTGCTGCTGCTGCTGTGGCAGCAACTTTTGCAACTTTCACAATTTGTGCACTAAGTGCGTTTTGTGATTTATATGTGTGTGTGTGTGTGGCAGCGGCAACAACAACAGGAAGCAGGCAAAGTGGTAAGCGATAATGTCCCAGCAGCTGGCTTCAATGTGTGGCAAGTATAACGGTAGTTGGTGTAAATTGAGCAAGCAAATGCTAAGCCATAAAACATATAAACAAATAACTAAAGCAAACTACACTCGAAGAATGTTAATTTAACTTTTATTAAAACACAATTCTTTTGAAAGAAAAATAAGCAAACTTTTCTATAGCAATAATATTTATAGAATTTTTGCTTCACTGCTTTACTTTCGCTGTTCCAATTACCGATGCCGACGCTATCAATGCGCTTTGCTTAGTCATTGTGCACAGTTAGCTGCGTCTAATTGCCCCATTAACACACACACACACACATACACGCACACTTAAATAAAGAACTCATCTTGGGTGAGGTAATTAGAACAAGAAACTCATTTCATTGCAAGCAACTTAACTTAAGCTTGGCTTTCAAAGAATATTTCATAACAAAAGACGCATTAAGCATACGCCATGTGTTACAAGTTTTGATTACACGCCGAGTTCTGTTTTTATTGCCTGCGGTGCGTTTAACAGAAATGAAAAAAAAAATAAAAAGAAAAAACTTGTTAATTACGTTGACAATGAAAATAAAAGTTGCTGCGCTGCTCGCCAAAGAAAACTTTTTAAATGTCTGTCATAATAATTATTATATATGCGTTACACTCCCTTATGTTGCATGTCGCATGCGTCTGTATGTCTGTGTGTGTGTGTGCGTGTTTCCGCTTATTAGGCAGCCAACAATACGTGCAAGACATAACAATATCAAATAAACAAACAAACATCTTCGAATCCACTTTCAACACTTTCTTGAGCACGCCATACAAATTATTTGTGCAACTCATTAAAATACAACAAAAGTCAACAAAAAGTAAATATATGTTTAATTATTGCTGCAATGCTGCCGCTGCTTCTTTGACTGCTTAAGCTCTTAAGCCGCTTTGCTAGCCACAAGTTCAAAAAGGCCAACGCAATTGCAATTAGCAAATAATTGATTGTAAGTTTCTATGCCAATGCCAATTTGTGAATTTAGCGCAGTGCACTACGTAATGCAATTTACGTAAGCAGCTGACAGTTGCTTACGCTCTTTTGATTTTCATCCACGCACAGCGTGGGCGCCTGCTCAACGCTCATTTGCAACGCTTTGTCGCTTGCCCCAGAGACGCGCAGTTCCGTTTGCCACAGCGACAACATCAACATCATCATCATAATCATCATCAAGAGCTGAGTTGCTGTTTTAATCTGTTGGCTGTCAAGCGTTGCTGCAAATTGCGAACATTAGTTGCACTGTCAGCTGTAAGCTTGGATCAAAAATTGTTCAAAAGCAACAATACGAGGCCTTAACTTTTAAGCTTCTTTAGATAAATGTCAAAAGCGAATTTCACTCGAATTTTATACTAATGCATCCTATATGTAGCACATATTCCCAGAACTTTATTCTTCAAATTCTATGTGCCAAGCATCAAACGCTGGCCTACGCTTCAATAAGTTGCCAGTAGTATAAAAGCTTTGACGTAAGTTCAACAGTCAATCAGCTTATTTTTATGCAGTTTTAAAATGCTTTTACTTTAACAATTTAATATATTTTAATGCTGTGTCTTTGTAAACTGAGCTGCTCACGTTAGAAATTTTTCAAATCAAGCTCAATTTAGCTTAAGCGTAGTCTCATTTTATACAAAGCGCAGCAGCAACTGAGCTCGTCTAAATTTTTTGCGCTATGCTTTGCGCCCCCGTTCAGCTCTTTTTACACTTTGTCGTTGTTTAAGGACTTTCTGTGACACTTTGATGGCCTCCTCATGCTGCTACCTGTCGAAATGCATGCAAAATTCCGGCTTGCCACGCCCACCGCCTCGCCCAGCTGTCAGTTGTCAGACGCTATCAGCGGCCGCAACTCCCACAGCTGGTCACACAGGTCAGTGCTTAACTTTTACAGAACAAAACTTTAGCACTTATTATTTTATTTCTGCTTATTTCGTTGACACTCTTGAAGGCGCGCACCATAAATTCTAATTACATATCAAAGTAGTTGTCACTTGTAGCAGCCTCTACAGCAAATTAATTATGCAAAAGCTCTAGCGCTTTAAATGAAAATATTTAGTAAACAAATACAAAATACTATATTAATGCAAATA
The DNA here is from genome assembly GCF_011750605.1 of Drosophila busckii. Lineage (NCBI taxonomy): Eukaryota > Metazoa > Arthropoda > Insecta > Diptera > Drosophilidae > Drosophila > Drosophila busckii. Next base: position 6,584,438 of record NC_046604.1, read on the forward strand.
TACAATATAAAAATAATAAAAACATTGTGACCCCGATTTGAATAAGGGACGGGTCATGCTTTGCTGCTTTTCTGCTCCGGCGGGCGGCTAATTAAATAAATCTGCGACTGCAATGTGACGCAAGCAGAAACTTCTTGTCCCGCCCGGATTACCTTTTACGGCGGCGCATACAATTCAGCGATTTACATAATGTTCGTAAATTATTTCATACGCTGTGCTTTATTATTATTATTATTAATATTTGCGCCTTGTTTAGAGCGCACGTCACTCTTTGTTTGGCCTCCGCCGACAACAAAAACCGGCTACGTTGACGCACACGTCCGACTAGCCATGACTATGAGTCTTGGCCAGTCGCCAGTCGCCAGCCGCATTGTCAAAATTAAAAACTTGCTCATCTTTGCTACTTTTTGCGTATTCTTTGCATTAAAATTCAATAATTTGACTACAACTTTAATTTACACGTAATGCGAATGCAATATTAGTTTGAAACTAAGCTACAAACGCATAGCGAACTTTGTAAATTGAGTCCTGTGCTCAAGTGTGAATTTATTTGAAATTCTCTAGTGAGCGCAGCTCATCAAAACGCTTCCCCAAAGTTCATGGAAATTCTCTGGCTCAAGATAAATTTAGCATGTTAAAGTCAGTTGCATATTTGCGCTGCTGTGCGCACGTGTCAATGAAAATAATTTAAATTTATTATGCCAGCCAAAATAATGAAGGTAAACAAAAGGCAAGCATATTACGTATACGCCGCAAATGACGGCCAGCGCATGCAAACTGTGTATATGTGTGTGTGTGTGTGTTGAAAAGGGGGAAGACTGCACGGCTGCTGTGCTCATATTTTGTGTGTGCTAATTTGCAGTTGAATGGCGCTTTAATGCTCCGCAGCTGAGGCAGCGAGGCAGACAACTGCGTTTCGCGCTCCGACCGACGTTACGTGACATGACAGTAATTAACATAATAATCCATTTTGCGGCTGCAAGCCAGTGCAGCCAGTGAGCGCCTGTTGCTTGGGTGGAGTTTGAGTTTGAAGCTTTGCTGATGGCTTGGACTGCATTTGGGTTAACTAGTTGGGCGTTAGCGGGTTAAGCAGCTATGCTCACGATTGTGGCCACGACTTTCGGGCCTGGCACGTTCAATTTAATCGCATATGCAGTCCCTGCTGCTGCTGCTGCTGCAGCAATCCAATAAATTCGTATCTCATACACACTTGGGCCCAAGCACAAACAGTAAACTCTGCAAAATATTCTAACGCTCAAACTCCCAACCCCGATCCCAAGCACTTGTGTGGCCGTGTGCTCCTCTGACATTGCCAGACATAGCAAACACTGTCAAGCGTGTCCAAAATTGTTTTTCATTATTATTATTGTTGCTGTTGCTGAACTATTCACAATGACGATTTAACAGGGCGTGACCCAGCCCAGTTTAGTAGTTTATGTGAATTGAATTTCTTTGTAAATGACACAAGCATTGAAAATGTTTAGAGTCTGTGGTGAAGGTTGTGTGCAGATTCTGACAGCATTTGAAACACAAAGCGTAAGCTTAATGTTCCAGTGAAATTACTTAAATTTAAATTTACTTGTAAGTTTGCATATGAACGAAGTTTATTTATTTCACTAAATCAAATAGACCACCCAAGGAGTGGTAGTCAGAATGTAAAAACCCTATACCTATAACTTATTAATTATCTTTATTAGATGATGTAAGTAATTTACTAATAAATCAATGCCAAATTCCAAGCAATTGGTTTGCTTTGTATTTTGTTCATAACGCAGCTCGATTTATTTATACATAAACAAATGATTATGTGAACTATGAACAAAAGAATAAACAAACAATACAATTTGCTGATATATATTAAGCTTTGACAAGCTATTAGTCAAAACAATTTTATGCCTTGTTAGACTCATGAGATGCAACTGCGCAAAACTGCATTTAAATATGTTAAGATGCACAGATTTTCGCAAAATAATGTGAGGTTACTCCTAAAAATGCAGCCATTCACTTCTTATCAGTTTCAAACTTTCAGCTTAGACAAAAAAAATTAAGAGTGTTTTGAATTAATTAACTCATGGGATTCTAAACAAATGTATGCTGTTGTGTTTGATCAACGAAAATTTTGAAGCATGACTTAAACATGCCTAAAAATATTTAAAGCAAATGCTGTGCTTGGGCCACTCTAGTTTGTATGTCACACCAACATAAAATGGAATGAAACTTCTACATCGGATGTTTCTCTTGTTAAATTACAGCCTATTAAAGTTTAATATTTTACAGAAAGTTAACTTGTTTGTTTACTATTTTGTAAAAGCTTGATTCTGATTAGAATTCGCAACTTTTTAGTCTTATACACTCTGAAATTTTATAAAAAAAATTATAAACATGTGTTGGCTTCTCATAATTTGTCCAAGTGGCAAACGCTTAACTTTTACTCAAACAATATTTTATTTATAAATTTCGCTTATTAAGAATTCTGTTGTTGTGGCATTAGCTAATTATATTGATGCTGCTGTCGAATGCGGATTTAATCAATAATTCAATTTAATTGCTGCGCACAATTTTTCGCACATAATTTGCGAGCACAGTGCGGCCACCATCAGTCATAATAAAAGCCAAAGAAATATACAAAAAAATGGTTTGGCTTTTTAAAAGCCAATTTGCATGTCGCCAGCAACACAAAAACAAACGCAGAGCTACCAAAAATATCAGAAAATAAGACCATAAAAAACAGCTAACAGCCAAATGCTGCTGCTTCTGGTTGGGCGCTGTCGGCTTCCTGTCTTGATTTTGTTCGCTCATAAACTATTTTGCAGCCAAGCTGGCGACAAAAGCGACGCTTTCGGACTGTGTGGGAAATATAGTCGCCGTTGAGTCTGCTGTGTGCTTAGATCTTAGAAGGGCTGTCTTGCTGAATCGACAGTTTAGCATGCGTGTGCTTTTCAAATTTAATTAATTCTTGCCAGCTGCCCGTTGCCAATTGCGAGCTACCAGTTGGCATTGGTGGTCATTACACTTCCGTTTCTTAAATTGGCCAAATTAATAAGAGCGCACGGCCAAGGCCAAGCGAAACAGTCATCATCATCAAGCGGCCACAACAGCCAACGGCCAGCGCTTAAGTGGCCAATGGCTGTTGCTTGCCACAGCAGCGGCCACAAAACTCATGCATTGTGCCACCCGAAAGAAGCGTTAATTGCTGGCGACCCGCAAACAGCAGAAAAAAGCGCGCGAAAAAAGAAAAATATTAAATTCAACGGAAGCACTTGACAAAGTTGGCGCAGACAGCGAGCGCATAATTAAATTTTTGCAGTTGAATAAAGTGCAAACAATATGACGACGACTTTGGTGTTCAGCTCAAATAAAAGCTAACAGTATTATCTTTTAATTTGGACGCTTAAAAATGTTAAAGCTTGAAAATAAATAAAGAATTGCGCATAGTTTTTAGTCAAGGCTTAAGCAAAGCTAGACAACAGCAACAGCCCCAAGCTGCAAACTTTGCAAAGCTTTGAAAGAGCAAAAGACAAAGGGTCGAGGTGCCAGCAACAGCAGCAGGGCTTGGCAAAAGGACTTAAAGACAGGAGCAGGCGATCTGCATAATGAAATTGCTGTAAATTAAGTACAGTTACCGAAGAAATTGCCAGCAATTTAAAGTAGTCGAGAGTGGCAAGTGGCAAGAGTTGCCTTTTGGCTGCCAGTGCTGCCCCGGGCCAAAGGCCGTCACAAAAGTAGAACCTGAGAAAATAATAGCAGTCAATGTTGCGTTGCTGTTGCTGCTGCTGCTGTCGATGCTGTTGCTGTTGTTCTTTGTTGCTAGACAGACTGATGAGACAAACTTGCTGCTGATTGACTTGCTGACTTACTGACAGAGTGAAATGCAATAGCTTTGCCTATGCCTCGAACTGCGACTGCGACTGCGACTGAAACTGAAACTGAGACAACAAGAGAGAACGAGAACGAGAACGCTCACTGACTGACTGAACTGACTGGACTGACTGACTATCTATAACGGTTGGCTTTGTGTAGGCATAATTGAGCCGCATGTGCTGCATGCTTTTTTTTTCTCAGTTGCTGTTGCTGTTGCTTTGGCTGTATGCAAATCACTCTTTGTGTACAAAGCCTGTGGCTCCTCCGCTGGCTGCACAATTTGCTGGCAATTTTCGCACATTTGGCCAACTGCTGCTTTCACATTTGCCACAGCGAGCCAAACTAACTGAATTTAGATACCTTTATGCTAGCCTGACTACCACTTGCTCTCGCTCAATCGCGTTCTGCCAGCAATTACGTTTAGCCAGAGCGCCTAATTAACTGGGCGTTTGGCCCATTTATAAAATCAGCTTGCCACTCTAATTTATTTTAATTACAAGTTTTTGGCCAAGCTACCTCAGAGCGTAGTAAACGCAACGCACAGTTTTTATATTTAAGCGTTATTTATGAGCCTCATAAAAAGGGTTACAACTTGCAACAAGTTGTGGCTCAAGCTTACAAATGCTCTAACTCTTGTTTCATATAAAATTTGAGTTTTAAAAGCTTTTCACACAAGCTTTTCAAGTGCCATAAATTTAAATAAATTTTTTTAATTGCCTTGCATGCATATTTTTCTCTTTATCTTCACTTTGACTTGCATTGGCAACAATTTTTTGTGGAATTTATTATGCCAAGGCTTTCAGCCAAAAGCACAAAAGTTAAGCGCTTATCAAAAAGATATTAAGCTGCATTACGCAACCCTTGCAGACAGTGTATTTTATATAGAAAAAGGTAACATAACAAGCGCAAAACACCTTTTCTTTATTGCAGTTTTATGGCTGCCTAGATTTATATATAGCATAGCTATATACAAACCTTTTTGGCTTTTGTTTCAAACAAAAGGAAGTCAGAACCCGAGCCCTGAACATACAAAGCACAGCCATGTATTGCATTAAACTTTAAGTTGCTTTGTTGGTTGTTGTTGCGGTTTTGGTATTTCATGCCTGCAATTAATCATAAAAATTGCTTACACCTTTACGAGAGCAAGCAGACAGCACAAAACAGCAGCAACACTTTGACCACACGTATGGCACTTTACGCACATCCGTTTCCGGTCTGTATGTCTGTCTGTCTGTCTGTCTGTGGGTTTGTCTGGCTACCATTTTGGTGTGTTGTGTGAGTGTTCGTGGGGTCATCATTGCGTCATTTTGTCACTTTGTCAGGTCTTTGTAGTTTTTTTTATTTGCTCAGCCCCGCAAATGAAAAAAGATTCAAAATCAAAAACTTTTTATTGCGTTTTGCTTGCTATTTATGTCTGCACATTTATACGTTTTGTTAACAAACAGCATTTTATTTATTTGAAAATTTTAGTTTTGAAAAAATTGTTTGTGATTTATGAGGCGCAAAACCAACAGCAGCATCAGCAACAGCAACAGCAAAGAAGGCAATGGTGGGGCAACAAACTCGCATTTGGCAGACTTGTCGACGAGACACAGTGGCCACAAGTCCTCTTGCACCCACAGACACGTACACACACGCAGACTAATAAGTACACACACACACACAGCGCATTACGAAAGCGCGTAGTACAAGTATTTGCAAATTGCGTATACGTCAACAACTTGACTCGAAGCTGAGCTAAGAGCAAGTTGTTGTGACTAGATGCTTAGTTGGTTTAACTTTTTGCTGCTGACACGACATTTGACTTAATAATTATTACTGTTTATGTTTATATTTATGTTTTTCCAGTTTGTGTGAATTAAGCTCATTAACTCGTGTGGAAAATTGCGTTACAAAGTTAAATAAAATGAAAAACGCTCTCTGCAATTTTAATGGAATAGATCTGTATCGGTGAGCCCTTGTCAATTTCAATAAGCTTCAGCGTACGGGCAATTAAAGGTCAAATTAAATAACTGACATATCTCATTAAGCCTGAACCAGCTGTCGCCGCAATAATTGCCAGCGGGTCAGTTTTTATTAAAATTCAGCGCTGTGCCCTTTCGCGCTTTTATGCATAACTTAAAATAAGCTGTCAACGAGCTGTCAACTGCAATCAAAACTGTAGGCGAGTGTCATGTTTTGAGCTGTGTTGACAAGCTGCAAAACCGTGTGGCCCCATAGTCAAATATTGAACTTGTTATTAATTTGCCAGCGCCGCTGTATTGATTTATTTGTTATGAGAAAAAAACAAGTGGCCTGTGTCTGTTGCGCTTTAATCATAATTTGCCTCCAGGGGCACGCACGTACTCTCACGCATGCATAAACTGTAATTATTGCAAGTGTATTGAACACAGAAGGCGCCCGATCCGATCCACTCCCACTCCCACTCACATTCTATGTGAGTCGCGTCGAGCACTATGCTAATGTCAGAGAGCTGACGTGCGAGTCTACCGATTAGGTTACTTGGGTGTTTAGCTGTCAACACACAGCAGACAAATACACACACTTGTAACTGTGGCTCAGAATAAAGGAGAAATAAATGTACAATTATTTGCTTAGTCAGCAAGTGACATGCAATTATTTACACATTATTTTTGGGTGAGCGTAAATATTGCCAAGAGACTTTTGTGCGTTGGGCAAACACAAACGAAACGACAAACAAAACAAAGCCAAAGCCAAAACCAAAACCGAAATTTGGGGCGCACATTGCGTATACGCAACGGCGGCTGCCATTAATAACAAGCGGGGCAGACAAATTTGCGATGCGTCTTACACAATTGCCCATGAGTTGAAGCCACTGCTGCAATCATATTTTTGAATTTCAACAGCTCTTTAACCTTTCGCATATTGAGTTTCATTTATCTTATTTCCCTCGAATTTCCAATCAATCTGTTGCTGTTGCTGTTGCTGCTGTTCGCTCTTATCTACAAATGAATCCATTTATGAGTAAACTGATATCTCAGCAGCAATTCGTATTGAAATCAAATTATGTGCGCAAGCTTCTCTGCCTTATCTGCCAGCGAGTCAGTCAACTAACATAATAATTTATCAAGTGCCATCCAATCGAGCGCCTTCAGATATGCAAGGCTTTCAACTTAAAGTACATGAAGCTGTCGTTGTGGCAGCCCACGTGCCACTCAGTCAGTCAGTCAGTCAGTCAGTCAGTCAGTCACATTTTTCAATACATTTTTTGTTCAGCTTGTGCGTCAATCAGCAGCAGTCGAAGTCGATTCGAATCGACAGCTGCTGACTCGCATGATAAACAGCGAACTAACTCAACAGCAGCAGCAGCAGCAACAACTACAAAGCGAAGTTTGTGTAAACATTTTGGCAGCTTATATACTCGACTTATATATGCATATAAGTTTACAGCATATGCTGCAGTCTATCAGCACTTGCTTCATACTATTTGCAGCCCTTTTTACCTTGATTATAGCAATCGCTTATATCAACTTGTTGCTGATAAGCGCATTTCAACTTGTCGACCCTTAAACGCGCACACACACTCAAGCTGTGTTCTAACGCGGACAACACAAACACTCATGCATCTTTTAACACACACACACACACACACACATATGCATAACATGCAAGAGCGTGGTAGCTGTAAATTTATAGCTAAATTCCCCAGTGGCGCTCTCTCTGCATATTTCAGGCGCTTTGGCGGATTTTCAAAAACCATTTAAATGGCAACATAAAATCACTTAAGTGTGTTGCGTTGTTTGTTCAGCGCTTTATATTCCGCATTTTTATGCCGCTTTTGCGTGGCTTGCAACAAATTTCAATGCGGCAACAGCATACGCAATATGATGGCCAAAAAGCAGTGAGCCACGTTCGCTCAGCATATTGCACATTTGCATGGCGTAACGACAAAACTACGCCTTGATTTTAGCTTGGCCAACAGAGCAGACAAAACCGCAGCATATGTGTAGGCGTTTGTACGTGCCGGTCATAATCCTGCGAGAATATGCCGCCATTTTGTGTGTGTGTGGCAGCTGGCAAAGTGCACGCAAGCCATGCCCCCAACCAAAATATAATACACATTTGTTATAAATTAAGATTGATACCGAAGGCTGCACCCTGGGGACTCGACGCTTGCTACAGAATGTTGCGTCAAATGTGTGTTGAGTATAATAAGCCACTTACCTCTCTCGCCTCCTCTCGCTCTGCCTTTCACTCTCCCCTTCGCTGTGGTGTGTGTGCGAATTGTAAATTGTTAAAGCTGCAAAACAAAAACTCATTAGATATGTGCAGTAAAATTGGATTATTGTCATAATATTTTATGCTGATGCCTGCAGCATTAAAATAAAGCCCTAAAGCTTATGGATTTGGTATGCAGGCTGCTGTTAAAAATTAGCAACAATTAGCAGAGCGTGTTTATTAACAAATACAAATATTGAAAACACAAAGTATTTAATTCACGAACTACGCCATGTTTGTTGTATTTACAGCTGCAAATATTTGCATAAATGAAATTCATTTACAAATAATTTTATTGTAACCCACGCACAAATTAAATGCAAATTATGAAAAAGCAGCAAAAAGCATTAACATTAACATTAACAAATGTAGCATGTCCTCAATTTAACTACATGTCAATGCCAATTGGCATTGTTTTTATATATTGACTGATTGTCTGCCCATCATTTGCTTAGCTGTGCGCACATTAAACGCTCATTTATTTTTTTGTGCACAAACAACAAATTGCTATTGTTGTAGCTTTATAATAATTTAATATAAACAGCGACTACCATAAAAAGCAAGCTAAACAGCTGTCAAGCTCCGAAATTGTATCCACAAAAAATCCGAAAATTGTCCATCAATTGCTGCAACGAACTTGAAACTTGCCACCACAAAAAAAAACCGAAAAACAATAACAACAAAAGCAATGAGCTATATTACTGAGGCCAGTGTTTAATCAAGTGTGAAATCTTTAATCAAGTCCCGCTGCTGCTTGTGCCTTGCGCCTCGCAGCCCTTATACCCCACCACGCCCCCTGCCCCACAAACTGTAGCAGCTGCTGCCTGCTCTCAAGCCAAGCTGAGGCTATTGCATTGCAGCTGTCTCGGCGGGCCTTTCCGTGCTTTATTTGTTACCTGGTCTGACCTTTTTTTTACTTTTGCCTGTTCCCAGCGCCCATGAACGTTGCCCTCCCACGCGGCAGTCTAAGTTCACCCCACCCCACCCCTCCTACTCCACACACCGCTCGCAACTGTCAATTAAAAAGCCGTCGCTTGGAGTGGAGCTCCGGCCCTGAGCCTGCCACGATTTGTTGCCAGTTGGCAACGGCAGAAAATAAAAACAAAATAACAACGTTTATCGCTTACGAGTGCGAATTAAATGAATTTGCAGTAAATGCAATTGCAATTAACGGTAAAAATAAAAGGTTTTGTCTGCCAAAGGCGAAAGTATTGAATAGAAAAACAAGACTTAAGAGTTAGTTTCAAATTGAGCTTTGTCTAAGTAATTTCTCTGCATTTAAATAAGTTTATTGCTTTCACTAATTTAAGAATTTAATGCTTAGGCCCCTAAGTGCAATTACTACTTAGTTCTCAGGCTGCTTTCCCCAAAGGTATATCTCATATCTCTTGAGCATCAATAAACCCCATTAAGCGTGGGTAATTCTCAGTTGCAACAACAATAACAACAATAGAAAGTAAACACGCATTGCAGCTGGACAATGGCAGCAGCAGCAGCAGCAGCAGCCACAACTTTGTTGATGCTATGACTTTAAATATTTTATTAACAAACATAACAATTTAAATAAAGCAAGCCGCTGGCTGTTTGTCTTTTTGCCTTTTTGCCAGCCAAACAATAACCGCTGACAAAAGAGCCAAAAGCAAAGCCAAAGACAATTAAAAAATAAAATACAGACGCAAACTGAACAATCTCAACACCCGAGAGCTTAAACCAATGCTAACTAAAAAAAGGAAGAGAGCGGCAGAGCTGGAGAGACCGCAGACTGAAAAGAAAATCGTGATCTGTGCACTTTAAGTGGGTCAAATCTCATTGCTAGGGAGGCTGGAATGGAATTGAAAGCGCAACCAAAATGTAACTAAAAGATATTACTGTAATGGAAATGCAAATGAAAATGTTATGTGGCAACAACTTTTGTGTGCAACTTTTAGTTCAATCTCCCACACAGTCACACACACATAAATAAAAAAAAGAAAAGCTCATGCATTACAAAGTGAAAAGTTTTAATCATATGCTTGGAAAAACTTCATTAATTTGCCGCCAACTTTGGAGGCACTTGACTTTGGTGCAAATAAATGCCATTATACAAAAAATTTTATACAAAAAATAAAAAAAGGGTTCTCTACAAGAAACGAGCCGAGCCGCATAAATAATAATAAAACGAACAGTGAATAAGAACAGGAAAACCAAATGAGAAAATATAAAATAAGAACAGAGCAGCAGCAGCTGCTCTGCTGGCAGCGCAGTCGTTGCACATTTTATGCAAATACCAAGTTGAGCTGAGAAGTCAGTCGACAGTGGAAAACTTTGGCCCCTAAGCGTTAATAGAGACATGTTAAGAGCGACAGAGACAGAGATAGCAACAGCTACAGAGAGTGTGCGGTGTGTGTGTGCGTTGGAAGGAGGGGGAGGGGAGGTATGCATGACCACACAAGCTAAACGCCCTCACCCTCAAACCAGCATCGAATTTACACTGAGCGAAAAGTAGTGTATTGATAAAATACAATCTACAATTTGAGCTAACTTTTACTTTAGCTTAATTGTTTAGCATTTCTATAAATAGTGCATTTTATATATTTCTGTGATATACATTTCTCTCAGTGCCGTTCCATATGCAAAAATATTCGCATAATAGTTATGCATATATCTCGCGTCCACCGACAATAAACTGTTATGCGGCGAGGGCTGCCATTGCGGCAATTCTTTTTCTTTCTTTCTTACTTTTTTTTGCCATAGCCAAGTGCCCTGCTTATGCTTCTTGTTGGTCCCCTCCACTCCTCGCCGCTCTCAGCTTGCCACACGCTTTATGATTGCAACGATGCTGGGGCACTGCGGTTACATGAAATTGATTTTTCATATTTAATGCCGCCATATTACCAGCCAACTAGAATCTAGCGCATGTGGGGCCATAACCCAAGGTAGCTCAAGCAACAGAAATATTATAAAACGCTTTGGCCAACCAACTGTGATTGCATGCGTGTGTGTGTGTGTGTGCTGAGGTGTGAGCATTAACTTAAGCTTTTCAACGAGAAAGTTGTAATCTAAATTGCTAACAAGCACTTAGGGGAGTTGCGAACACACTTTAAGTATAAATAAAGTTTATAGCCAAGTTTGCGGACATGATCAGTGGGGAAAATGCAAGAACAAATTATTGAACTATGTATGCAATATGTTGGGACAATTTTCCTGGAATAAAATAATAGACAAAGCTGTCATGGCAAATTTGCAGAGAATTCTATAGCAAGATTTTAGCAAGAAACTATTAGTTTGAAATCAAATCCCAGAAGTGCAGAACTTTTCAATAATGTTGCAAATAATCTTTGGCCTGACGCTTCTACTCTGCAAAATAAATAAACTCACATTTAGTACAAAATTAACTGCAAAACTGAGCAGTTAATGTTTGCTGGTCAACGCTTGTTTATTTATTTACAAATATAAGCGTGTGTCAAACAACACAAAGTAAGTTTATTTAGTGAAAACTAAAACTAATAAAGTTCAAGTATCTTAACCTTTTTGCAAGCCATGTTAACTGGTTGCTCTCGCAGCGGAGCGGAGCAACATGTCGCAAATTGCACCGCAGGCTATTGTGAGTCCGCACATATACTTTGCATATATATACATAAGTATATAGCAGATAACCATAGCACGTTTGCTTATGGGTTTTGATATCCTATGCAGTAAGAGTTATAATAACAACGGGCAACGAGTTGTTGTGGCAACAACCTCAATATGCAACCAGCACCAGCACCAGCACACAATGAAACTTCAGCACACACACACACACATACACAGTATGTAGTGTAAATATACACATGTATGTATATTTTAGCTACTGTGCAGACTCATGCATAAATACAAAGGTTCGAGCACGAGTATGCAGTGAAGCTTGGGGGTAGTTCGGTTAACATTCAATCAAATATGATCACTGTTGTCATCATCAGTCGCTGAAGTTGCATTCAACTCAACTTTGTAGTTTTTACTTTTATGTTTCGATACACTTTGATACGCCAAGCAATGGCAAAGGGGTCAGTCAAAGCTGTGGATGAGGCTGAGTTTGCTGTACTCACGTAGTTTAGCAGATTAAAGGAAGCCTAACAAAAGCAGCAGCAGCCTAACAGAAGCAGCAGCTTAACAGTAGGGACAGCTTAACAGAAGCAGCAGCTTAACAGCATAAGCAGTTTAACAGAAGCAGCAGCTCAACAACAGCAGCAGCTAAACAACAACAGCAGCTAAACAGAAAGCAGCAGCCTACCAGAAGCAGCAGCTTAGCATCGCGATAGATAGAGAGGCGATCGTTCTAGTTAAAAGCATTACATGAAGACATACATAATAATAAATAATAGTGAAGAGCACTTAAAGTTAATTTAAATTAACGCACTGAAATCCAATGAATAGTAAATAATATTTGTAACCAAGCCATACATATATAGGCAACATAACACGTAATTATTTTATGAATTACTATCATATCTGGCGCTTTGGCACATCTAATCTATAAAATATGCAAAGCATAGCTTAGACTTTAATTTAGCTGCATTTATATAAACAGCTGTAGCTATAATTTGTTACAAAGTGTATTGCGTCCTCGACTGTTGCTCTAGTTGTTGCTTGTGCTTTTATGTTTGGTTGCTTGCTTGTTGCTGTTACATTGGCGCTGACATTTCATACGCCTCGTCAAAGTCAGATCGCTGCGTTGGCAGCAGCTAGCAGCAGCAGCCAAGACAAACTGCATAACCAAAACCGAAACCGTAACGGAAAGTCGCAAAAGCAATTCAATTGTGTGATTGACGCGTTTCAAGTGCGCTGATGTATCCTTCAATCTGCAACTATAGCCTATAGCTAATGCTAGCGAGGGTGGTCTGAGCTATTTAAAGAGACAGACAGACTAAACTAAATGTGCAGCTGTGTTAGATTTGCTGTTTAAACTAATTAAGTTGTTAAATATTTGGGCACACAACTATGCAAACGGCTCTCGTTAGCTGCTGCTACCTGGGGGCCGTCTCGCTAATGATAAGCGAGGACGAGGACGAGGACAAGAGCGAGGACGAGCTGTTTCAGCTCCATTACAGTTTGTTGTCGCTCATATCACAATGGGAATAGTGAGTGCTCATTGCGCAGCTCGTAAAAAGCTCATTAAACAAAACGCTGACTGCTGCGTTGACAGCAAGTCAAACAAACAGACAGAATAACGGAACGGACGTGAGGTTGAGCATAGAATTTTGTTGCATATAATGATGCAAAATATATATATACATATATCAATGCAAAATCTGAAGTTAAGCAAACAATGCGTGTGTGTGTCTGTTTGTCGCTATGTAAATTCACTGTCAAAATAATTACAAAGCTGGCAGCAGTGGCAACATGTAATTAACATGAAATGCGTATCTGAAAGATACACACACTCACAATTTTGAAGAGAGATAGCAGATAGCTGAAACTGATACCTGCTACCAGTTACAGTTAAAGCCGCCGCAGCGTTCCTAATGAGCATTACGCGCAACACATGTTTAATGTATCCACAAGATACAAACACACACACATTTACACACAAGCAACGCATTTAATAATGTCGAGAGTGGAGTGGGGCGCACACAGGTGGTGCCTAATGGATTGAAGCTAGGGTTAGTTGGCTCTGTCGACGACATGCATATGGACATGACATGGAGCTTTATGACAACGCTGACTAAATTTGATTAACCCAAATATGCTGGACAACCCAACAGCCCACCAGCCCACCCCACACCAGGCACTCTAGCTCTTAACAGCAGCTTTACTTTGGCTCGCTTTATGGCATTTTCATTCATCATTTTATGCTTTTCAGTCCCTGTGCCGCTTCTCTCTTTTTTTCCGTTTTTACCAACGCACGTTTAATTGAACGCCCAGACAGAAAAAAAAGCACTTTATTGGTTTTTCCAGTTGCTGCTGCCATCAAAAGCTGCGATAAAGTTTTATAATACCTTGCCAAAGTGCGCTTCACTCCAGTCTCGAGCATTAGCTTTGCGCTCATATGTTATGATCGTATATGGCTTGACCAACTATTAAACTAAGCGCCGCCGCATGAGGTCACCTTGAACTTGAAATGGCTTGTAAATAGATAAAAACTTGTTGTAGTTGCTTCCAGTAATTAATAAATCAAAATGTGTATTAGTCTAGCCAGCATACTGGCCTTGGCTGAAACAATGAACATTTTTTGGTAGCTCCGAGCAGCAGTTAATTGAGTAATTACTTAATAAGCGCCTCAAGTGGCTATTAAAAATTATATTTAATGTTTTTTTTAACGCACTCAAGCTGTGCAGAAAATAGATCAAGCTTGTGATTAAGTTTTGTTTATAAAATATCATATTGAAACAGTTGAAACAAAAGGCCTCTAATGAGCATAGATATTATAGAATAGAAGTAATTGAATTAGAAAAACAAGCTCAATATTTTTCCCTAATAGAGCATATTGTTATTGAAATCAAACTAACACTCCTATATATGCTTAGCTATAATAAACTTATCTAGGCTTTAATTAAAACTCACATGTCCGGCAACGTGTATTGATCGAAAAGTTGCCATAATTGCAACAACTACTTCATATGTTGCCCTGGCTCACAAGTTCAATGAAATTACTGTATGAGAAACTTTTTGTACTTTGCCACAAGTTTGGCCTTCGTAAATTGTATGTTGCATGCTGCTTGTGGCACACACACACACACACCCTTTGCCTAATCAAGCGTTGATTATGTGGTATTAGTTTAAGCAAACTTTTCAGCAACTTGTGCATATGCCTCACGCCTCAAAGGGCACTTAGTTAGACGCATTAACTTGCCACAAGTTGCACTCAAGAGTGACAGCTATGAAAATAGTTTTGCCTGCTAAGCCATTTAAGCCAAGTCAATTATTTACATATTTTGCAAATGCAGCCACAACAACAACAAATAATTTAAAATGATAAAACCTGTTTTAGGGCTGACAGTTGGGTTGGCCAGCCAAGCGCAAACAAAACATAATTATAATGAGCACTCATTGCCATATAGAACAATGAGTTAAAGTGCGCTGCATATTTTGTGTGTGTGTGTGTGTTGCAGCCACATTTGTATCTTTTGCATGCGCATGTCGTTGTGACAAACACACAAAACACAGCAGCAACAAAAAATGCTGGAAACAACAATTGTAGACAACATGTGTTGCCCATGTAGCCACGACAACCAGCAACAGCCACAACAACAACAACAACAACAACAACAACAACAACAGCAATGGCAACAGCATAATGCGACACAAAGTTCCGCTAGAATGCCCTGGCCCAGGCCCAGTGCCACAAACAGACACCAGTCCCCCAGTTGCCGCAAAGCGAGGCAACGTGTGAGCGGCAACGGGCACGACTGCACTTTTATCTGCTGCCAATGGGGCAATGAGAGAAAGGTTCTTTCGGCCCAAACCCAAACAGAATAAAAAACTGCAAGCACAACAATATAGCCATGTATTTGGTGTTGTTGTTATTGCTGTTGTTGCTGGGTAATTGTTTGGCAACGACTGCAACAACATGAAGTATTGCAAGATTTTGGGCAAATGAACTGCAAGTGCAAGGCACTCAACTTTGTTAGCGCTGCCTCACGATTTTTCTACTTTTTTCAAACGTACACTGTAAACCAATGACCAATCATTGGACCCTAGAGAGAGTACGTATGCTAAAAGAAAGAACTTGCCACAACAGAAATAAATATACAAATGTTATTGCAATCAAAAGCTGATCGCAAGCTTCATATTTTTAAAGTTTGAACAAGCCAGCGACAAAATATAATAAATTCACCAGAATTCATTTATATTTTTTTGTGCTTGCTTATTCAATATTTATTTATTTCAATTCTTGCAGAGTATTTCTGCAGTTGCATTGCTTGCTAACTTTAAAGTCTGCGCTTCAACAGCAACAGCCAAGCCGCTTACTTACTCGAAATGCAACTGTCTGTCAGGTGGCAGGGCCAAAATAGTTTCTATTTTTTTTTTTTGCTAGGCAAAATTGATAGATCTTCAACATCCTCTGCTGAATGTGCAGCGAGGCGCAGTCACAACTAGACAGCTTGCTGTAGGCTGTGGCAGGCAATCAAAGCGTGACTGCTGCCAATGCTGCAAGAACTTTTGTCTGACCTCACGCTGCTGCTGCTGCCAGTCAGTTGCCCCAAGCTGTCCCTAAAATGCATAAATAAAAAACACGAACAACAAATATCCTTGTGCACATTTGTTAAATTTTAAAAGAGCTCTCTACAACGTTATTTAGTCATTCATTTTTCAACGCAAAAGCAGACAAATGTTTATGTATTTGTTGACCAAATAAAGGCAACGTAATTTGTTATTGAACAAGGCTTAAATGTGGCATGTGTAATTGCTGTTGCATAATTTAAAGCTGCTGTCAACTGGGCATTGAAAAAAAGTGAATTAGTCAGTCAAACATTTTAGCTTCTCACTCAATAAAATGTTGTTATGTTTATTAAATTTGTGTAGCTTCAGCTTAAAGTACACGCTAATGTAATAAGCCAAGCATAATACAATTGTAGTTAAACAGAAACAAAAACAAAGCTACATATACATATATATATATATATATATATATGTGTGTGTGTATAGTAGCTGCCTACTGTTTTTTTTAAGGCATAAATCTGCCGAAGTCCTAAGCAAACAAATATTCGAGGAAAAGGAATTATGATAAATATTCAAAAAAGTTTTGGATTAGCATAAGCGTGTGGCAGGATTCTTTTGTTTATGGCCCCAGCAAAGAAAAGAAAAACAAAAAGTTTTGAGACCAAATTAAATTAATGAAGCATGACAAGGAATTGTACACACAACAAGAACGTTGGCTCGTTCGCCTTTGTTTTGGGAGTTGGGCGCACAGCCAAATGTCCAGCAAGAAGCCACAGTCAACAGTTTGGGGCCAAAACGGGCAGCCAAAGCAGCAGCAGCCCTTTAATGCGGCCTGCGGGCAACGGCTGTGCAACTGTTGCTGCAGACATAACGAAAATTTATGGCTTATCAATTTGTGGTACACGTGCTTGCAGCAATAGCAACAACAACAACAAAGGGGGTCATTGCCCCACAGAGCAAAGTACAAAGTCAACAGGCATATCCTTTGGGGCATCATGGCGTAAAAGATTCAATTAGCTTGCCTTTTAGATACCAAGAATTTTGCTTTGCTGTTGCTCCGTTGCTCCGTTGCTCCGTTGAGTGCAATTAAAACAAGCTGACTATAGCAAAAATTGCGCATACGCAGCGTACGCACAAAATTTAACATATTGTTTACTATGAACAACGATTGTTCAATCATTTTCGACGCCCGACGCCCGCCACCCCACACAACTGCAATTGAAGCTATATAGATTTTAATTAAAATTGCCTGAAAGCCTGGCCTGGCATTTATTTTAATAACAATTTTGTGACTTTGTGCTCGCTGCTCTGTTGCTGCTGTTTTTGTGCTGTTACTGCTGTCAACCCCAGCAACAATTTTCGTCACTTTTGTTGCCTGCCTGGCTATTTATTTTACTGTCCAGCTGTGCGACAAATGTGCAAGGGGCTGGGCTGGGCGGCAGGCAGGCGGGTCGAGCTGGCAAGTTAACTGTTTGCTTTGCTAATTAAAGTTGTGTTAAAAGCAAAAGCTTTTTGTATTTGTAGCTGGCAGATACTTTGTGCAAATCAAAGCAGCAACGCTCAGCAGGTAAGCATTGTATCGCAATATTTATGCACTAGCCTAGGGCGAAAGAGAAGAGAGGGGGGTGTGGCATGTGTGAGGCAATTTGTTAAGCTTTAATAATGCTAATTGTTTGCTGGCTGGCCAGCCAGGCAACTGACTCAGTTTTGGACGCACTAATTGAAGCAACTAATTGATGTGGGAGTTGCTTAAGAATTATGCGCCTTCATTTCAGTTTGATTGCATTAATGCTGCTATGAATAAATCTTAAAAGTATCTAAGCACTTCCACAAAGCCTCTTAAATTAGCAAAGCAAACATTTGCTTTAGCGCCCACTCTCTTTGCTAATCACTCTCGTGTTTGCGTTTGGCTCAAGCACTTCATCGATTAAGTACTAATCGCTGTCAATATTTAAGCATCTGCTTGAGAGCTACGAAATTCCACTTAGCACAGCTGCCTTTGCGTTGGAAACAATGCAGCGTCTTTTTTATATAATTGAAATTGTCGTTGGCCATTAAAGTCATAAAATGTTAAGTCTACAAAAATGACGTTTTAAGTTGCAGCAGCAGTAGCTGCTGGCTGGCTGGCAGCTGTTGTTATTGAAGCTGAAAGTTATTGAAATTGAAGACAACAATTGAGCGACAGTTGATGCGGAAGCGAAAGTAAACCAAACATTGGCAGTATCAATGAGCATATGTGCATGCTGCGTATACGTAATATTTTGTTATTTACGCTAATTATTTGTTATGGCCTTTTGCCTGCCTGCTGTTTTGTTTTGTGGCGCACTGACAAGCATTTGACATTTGTTTCCTGGCCTGTGCCAGCGTATCGCTTCACTTGCCTATTGTATTGACATGTGTGTGGGCCGCATGGGCTCGGGCTCCCACTGGGCCACAAAGGGTTAATGTGGCAGCCGCCGCTGCTGCTGCTGCTGCTGCTGCATGCAAATTGCCACAGCCTGCAAATGCAGAATGTGTCTGTCTAGCATTCACTTTAACTTATCTACCGCACCCATCTGCGCCTGCCAACTTCAACTTCAAACTGTCTGCATGCTCTCGAATCTTGCAGTCTACAGTCTACTCGAGTCTCGAGTCTCGAGTCTTGCAGTCTCTAGACTTAGAGCTCCTTGCTCTGCTCTTTGGTGGACTCGGCGACTGGCATGTCTGCAGCTTTTGGCTTAACAAGTGATAAACTTGTCGCTTGTCGTCAGCGTGCTGTGTTGTGGGTTTAAGTCCTTGTCCATTTTATTATTAGCACTGGACGTGCAGAACGCCTCTGCAACAGTCGCAGTCTCCCAGTCTCGGCTCTCGACTCTCGACTCTCTGCAGTGTGTGTGTTGTAAATAGTTAAGTACAAATTGCATGGCTAATTTGAGCTGTTGCACTGTTGACAACCTCAGGCCTCAAGCCACAGAGCGTTACATTTGCGCATTAGACAAAAGGTGTGAAGCCTCAGCTAATCCCCGCTAACCTAGTCGACTGTCTCTCAGAAAATAGTTTGCCATAAAGTAGTTAACTTTATGAGCCAAGAGCTGCGCTCATAACGTTGACGGATGACCGGGAGAACAAAGAGCAGGCGCATGTTGCAGCTGCCAACAGGTTAACAGTAAACATTTTTCATAAACTATAAGCAAGCAAGCAAATAATAAATAAATCTGGCAAAACTGTGCCAAGTGCCAGTTAATAAATTTTGAGAATAAATTACAAAGTTCAGCTACCTAGTTGGAAATGCTAAAGCCAGATGCTGCACTTAACGCATTCAAAGAACTAAAGATTTAAATAACAGAAGCAACACAAATTACAATTGGAAAACCCTTGGCACGATTCATGGAAAAGTACCTACATATAAAATAAAAGGGAAAACTGCCTGCGGAAACCTACAAACTTATTGTTGCTGGTTTTTCAATTAGCATTAGTTGCAGCTCAACTTGTGAAATTTAACACCAGCATTATCAAAGAGTTTAGCAGCTGCTAACAGTTTTCACTTACTCACTTCACTTGGCGCTGTACTATATAATTTTGTATTTTTTTTATTTAATCAGCATGCAGCTGAGCCGCTGTAACTTCATTATGTTTCAATATGTTGTTTGGCTGTTGTAACTGTAACTGTTAACGTTAACGTTTCGCACGTTCTATAAACGATTTGGAGCGCTTAGCGCTTTTGGCTCTTGCACTACACCATGCACTACACTGCACTACAAAGCACTGCAATTAAATAAACACGCGCTGCCAACCAACAAACAAAACAATTTGCATAAACAATTGCGCAAACCAAGTTGTTGAAACATAAACTTTCTTTGTAATTGTTGTTAGTTAAATTTGCTTTGCTTTTTTGGCATAATTATTTTGAAAACAAATGTTTAATGAGGCGCACACACTATAATAATATTAGTAAATTTTGAAGTTGCCACCAAAGCCGTTGCAAGCTCTTAAGTTAATTCAGTGTTGCCGTGCGGTGCGACCGTTCGCGACGAGACTCGTTTTTTGACTGTCCAACATGTTCGACATCGGCGAGCGAACAAGCCCAAAGCTTGAGAAACAAGTTGAGAGCAGCAACTGTTGGTTGCGCTGCGGGGGCGACTTTTTCCTTGGCGCTTGCATTCTAAAATGTTGTAACAAGCAAATGGACATATGCGTCAATAAAAAACTCTGTAAATGCGTGAATAAATATAAAAATACTAGCGCAAACGGCGAACATTGTCTCGTTTCAATTTGACGACCTCTTATAACAGTGAACAGTGCTGTACACTGCTGTGTATGTTAACACTGCTGTAAAAGTTAACAGACTGCATACGTTAACAGTGTGTTAATCTGTTGGGGCGCTAAAGATGTCCAAAAAATATATTACACTCCAACCTTCTTCAACTGAATAAAAAATTGAGTCGAGTCGTTCTCTATACATTTTTGAAGCATTCTTATATATTTAGATTAACATAGATGTTTACTTATATATAATATGTATAAGTTATAAACATAAAAACAAGCCTACATCACAAGTTTGCTCAACTAAACCAAGAGACCGTTATACACATGTTTGTACAGCGTCTCAATATGTTGCGTCTCGAACATTCGTTGGTGAATTGTTGAAACTTGCTTGTTGCTGCTGTTGCTGTTGCTGTTGTTGCTGTTCTAGCTAACCAATTCTAATTTTATGAACCTTTTTTTGCGCAATATATATATAAAATATATTGAAAATTTCAGCTAACGCTTTTTTTACAGCCTGTCAACAGGTTTTTATAGCACTCTGTGTGGGTGGCACAAAGCAGTTGCATATGCCACATATTAATTGCAGTGCTTACGTGCAGTGAGCTCTCGCCTACGCTGCAAATAAAATAAACAGCAAAAGTTGCATCAACTCAAATTGCTGAGGCTGCTGCTGCTGCTGCTGCTAGTGACCATGGCGACCCACTTGGGAGCAAGCCTAACTGGAAGCCCACACTCACTGCTAAGCCAAGCACGCCTGGCTGGAGCCCTCAACCTGGAGAATTGGACAATTGGACAGCTGGACACTTGGTGCGGCGAATTTGCATTTACTTCTATTTACATTTTGGCGCATGATTAAGCAATAAATTCACACGATCTGCAACGGCAGCTTGTGGGTGTTCGTTGCTTTAGCTGCTGTTGTTGTTATTGTTGCTAACTGTTAACGGTATTTCGCTTGTTGCATGCAACATGGTTATTTATTTATTTATCGCTTTGCTCAATTGATATGCAAAAAGCTTTTTTCCTCGCTTTTGCTTTTGCTTTTGCTAACCCAATGCAAGCGGATGTCCTAAGGAAATGCGCGCCACTAACAAGTTGAATAAAAAATAAATATTACAAATCTGTTAAGTCATTTTGAGAGTGCGGATTGTGGCAACAGGTGTAACTGCAAAAATAGTCAAGTCATAAAACTGCTTAGATACTTAATTTGTGTGTGCAGTTAAGTCAAAAGTTTACGTAGTGCGAAATTAAATTGGAGTTCAACATAGAACGAAGCTTAATAATTATAAATAAAAACTAAGCAATATGTAATTGCCTAACTAATGTTTTACTCAAATTTATACTTATAAATTTATAAAACAAAGTTTGCTCTTTGAGTAGAAATTTGTTAAACCAAACTAAAAAGCCACAAATAAAAAGATGCTGGAAATTAAATTTATAAAATATTCATTATAATTTGAGGTATATATAAAATAAAGATATGCCAAATCTATAGTGTGTGGTATTGATCTTGATGATTTGTCACTTTTAATTTGAATATAGTTTATATTTAGTTGCGTTTATTTTAAGTTCGAAATTAGTTTAAGCTATAGCTAACTTTATAAATTTTAACAATATATTTCTGTTAGTATTCACGCTGTCGCTGCAAATAGTAGTGACGATCCATGGGACCCAGCCTATCCACATGCTCCCGAAACTCATCCAAGTTGAATTCGTTGGGCTTGTATTTGAACGAGATTCCGCTGCGATGAATAGAGCTACGATTTAAGCTGGCATAGACTGAGACTCGGTCTTGGACAACGATAGAGGGCGGTCGCACACCGAGCATTTTCCAAATGTCAAACTCCTCCTCTTTCTCCACTTCCTTCTCCTCCTCGACGCTGAGCTCAGTAGTCGAGTGTGTGGGGCGTTCCTTGATGCACTCAGCGCGTCGCTCCATATCAGCCATAAGCTTGGCCACAATCGGATGCTTAATGCTGGCCAAGTGCTCGAGGATGCTCTGCTCCGTTTGCGTCTCATCGCCCAAGTAGGAATGCTGCAGTTCGTAATTGTTGCGACGCACTATAATATCCGCCTCGAACTCCTGCTCCAGGTCCAAGTCGCAGCCGCGACAGTCAAAGTGCAGAATTTTGTGATTGACTTCAAGTCCGCAGATGAGCTGTCTGCCTGTGGAAGGGCAAAGCGGTATGGCCACCATATCCAAACGACGCAGCGGCGCATGACGACGCAACAGATTGCTCAGCTCATGGGCAACCGTGCCCGGGCTGCATTCCGTGCCGGATATATTCAGCTCCTGCACATGCTTGGTGCCCACAATGTTATGGACCAGCACCTGGATGCCCAAGTCGTTGAGCGGATTGTGCGCCAAGCCCAGATACTCCAGTGGGCTGCCGTCGGGATTATCGTTCTCATGCTGCTTCAAGGCAGTGCCTATGGCCACCAAGCTGTCCTGCCCCAGCTTATTGTACTCCAACTCGAGCGCCTTAATCATTTGCTTGCGGTCCAGCAGCATTTCCAGCCCCACAGCGCAGTCGTCCTGCAGCTGATCGTAGCCAAAGTCCAGCATCTCCAGCTCATCCAGCTGCTTCAAGGCGCGCGCTAGTATCAACAGCTTGATGCTGTCCATGCGACTGTTGCGCAGGCGAAACACCTTGAGCTGCTTCAGCGTCTGCAAGCCTCTGGCCAAGCGCTGCATATCATCGTAGCTGAAGTTCATGTGGCGCTTGTGATAATCGCGCTCCATGTGTATTGCAGAATTCATAATCAATAAAAGTGTTAAGACTAAAAGTGAAGAAAGAGGGTCCTGCTCCTCCATTATCCTTCTGATTTACAAAGGACAGTCGCACTCCAATTTATGTGAGTACCGCCACACAGGAGCTCAGTCACCTATCGATCTTGTGAATTCAATTCCTAGGTTGGAATAATCAAGACAGTGCTTCCTAGCCAGCGACGCCGAGAGCAGACTACTCTCATATACAGATTATTGGAAAATCCAGTGGGTGGTATGTGCGCTCAGAGAGGAGAGTTCGCCCTGACATAACAAACACCAGAACTCGATCCCTGTACTCATCGCGATATACTCGCATCATTGAGTATTTCTGCACAGCTGTGCTTGAGTTGTCTCTGTGTCGCGTTCTCTCAACATTGCTGACTTGCGTATGCGAGGAAAGACATTCCATTAACTAGTACATTACAGAGCGTCGTCCATAGATGAACCGACTTACTGCGCTCTGTACCGAGATCCGAGACGACTCAGTTCATCGCGTATAATCCGAGAGACAAAGTTGTTCTTATCTGCCACGCTAGTCCGTCGCTTGCGACATGGTGAGCCGGCGCACTGTATCCACACAGGTGCCGTAAAACCAGTCCTGCCTATTAGTTGCACCAATAGGGCTAGCTTTGCCCACATCGCAGACAACCGGGACCAACGATTTGTTCTTGTAGTTCCGCCAGGTAACGCCTAGTCAATTCTACGTTTTGGCCACATTTCCTCTTGACGCGTGAGCGAAAATTCTTGCGACAGCAACCTTAGAGTCATTGGACAATAATAGATATCTAGAGCACGCACTATGTGTTCTTGTATTGCATTAGTTTCTGCATCCTACCCCTTTCTCCTCTTGCCGTCGCTGCATGTGCGCGTGTAACAGGGAGTATTAGCTCACAATTTTTTACCTATGTGCCCTGGCCTGAGATATTGCCACTTTTGCTGCTAACTGATGCCTGTGTGCTTTTGATGCCTTTTGTGCGTCATCTCAGTGTTCTGTAACCCACCCTCCCCGATTTGCTTGTCTTGCTTGGCTTCCCTCCTTTCTCGCTTGCTCTTCCGGCTCCCAGCCGCCGCTCTGGCAGGTCCACATCCAGCTATCCTCGCTGTCCCCGTAACGTGTGAGCCACGCATCTCCGGCAAGCGCACTGCAAGAAAGAAAAAAATTGGTTTTCCCCCGTTATGTGCATAGTGCGCACAAATTGCCGCACCAGCTGTCCCAAGTGCGCCATGCGCTCCTCTGGCCAATAGCTGGCCGAGCACGCCTCCACCAGCTCCACATACTTCAAGCTTATGCCCATGCCCTTCCAGTCGTACTCATCCACCCTCTTCAGCTGCAGCGCATGATCCGTGCTCTTGGCCAGCACCACGCGTCTCCAGAAGTGCACATCATCCACAAAATAGCAATCCTGGAGCGGCAAGTTCACATCCAGCGCATCGTAGTGTATACGCAGCTTCGATGGATCATCGCGCACCTGCGGCGCTATATACCGCGTGCCCAGCTTGGCCAGCGCACGCACACATAGATCCGCCAAAGTACCCAAGCGTTCATTCTCTATGAACGCCTCGCTATAAACTCCACGCTTGTGCTCACTGCGCAAACGCCTGCAAGCTGGCGAAGGTCTATAGAGCTCATACTCGACTAGCAGCTCGGACTCTTGAGGCACGGCAAAGGTATTAGTGGACACTGGCGGCAGGTAGTCATCATCGTTGTCATCGTCCATGGATACTTAGGTAACAGTGTAATTGTTCGAGTATGTTTTTGTTTTTTGGGATAAAACGTGTGCGTTTGTTGTTTAGTGTTGCGAGTTAGTATTTTGTGTAAATTTAAATAAAACAACAAATGAAAAGGGAAATACTACTGAAAGCATTTTATGATTTATAAAACATTCTCTATTACTCGACTTTTTTTAATTACTCTACCCTCTTTAACTAAATTTAGAACCCCTTTAATTATTATCCCTTTAAACATTCAACGAAAAGGGCATAAAATACTGTTTTTTATTATTTTATTGCTATAAATAATTTCGTACGTCAAAGCCTTTTTGGATTTCTTCAGTGAACAAATGGTGCATTTTTAGTCAACTTTATTTTTAAATAACATTTCTGTGTATTTTTTCAATTTTATATGCTGCAAGCTTCCATTAAAATAAATAAATGTTGCTTACTAATTTTAGCAAAAACACTTGCAGTTGTCAAACATAACAAGCTTCATCAGCGTAGGTGGGTGGCAAGCTGTTGGTGTTGCTGTTGCTGTTGCACATTGATTGCAGTAAAGTCGCCCACGCTGCAAACAAAAGACAAACAGCAAATGTTGCATCAACTGAAATTGCAGAAGCTGCTGCTGTCGGTGGCCATGACAACCCAATTGGGAACAGTCTAACTATAAGTCCTCAACTTAGAAGCTTCACACTTGCAAATTGGAAGTTGTTTGGCCAGAATGCTGCTAACCAATTCAATGCTGGCCTATTTGCTTGTAATGCAATTGCAATATAAAGATATACAAATTAGCTTTGTTAGTTGCTATAATAAAATAAGCTGCGGCAACTTTTACTTTGAAATATTAGCTTAGTTTATTTATGTTTAACGCTCTATGTAAAATAAACTATAGACTATTTAGACTAGTGGAATAAACTATAAAATATGTTAATATATCGTTATGCCCTAATCTATCTATAAAGCTTTTTTTGCTGCTGAAAATAATAATGTCGATTCTCCAGTCCAAAATGAGCGGCATGTTCGCGAAACTCTTCGAGAGTAAAAGAGTTTGGATCGAAGACAAAGGATGATGACTGCTGGGGCAGTCCTGTTAGTGTTGATATAACTGATTTTATACGATCTGGAGCAAGTGCTGCTGCATTGGGATTTTTAATGCCCAGTATGGCCCAAATGTCCATTTCCTCTTCTTCCACCAGTCGTTCTTCCTCCTCCACGCTCTCCTCGCTGGGTAAGAACGCAGGACGATTGCGTAGACACTCCTCCATCTGTGCATCCTTATTTAGCAAATTCTGTATTATGGGATGTCTGCTGTCGGCTAAAAATTGCAGCACCATTTCCTCAGTATGCTCATCATTCTCCACATAGGGATGCGTTAGTCTGTAATTATTACGCCTGACAATCAAATCGGCTTCCAATTCTTGCTGCACATCCAAGTCACAGCCACGACAATCAAAGTGCGTTAATTTATTATTGGTCACTAGCCCACAGATCAGCTCTCTGCCCACTTTTGGGTTCAGCGCTATGGCCACTATATTGAGACTACGCAACGGCTTATGATTGCGCAATAGAAAACTCAACTCGTTGGCCGTGTGCTCCGGGCTAGTCTCGATGCCAGCAATATTCAATTCCTGCACATGATTCGTGCCTACAAGATTATGCACTAGAGCTGTCAGTCCAGCATTGCTCAGTGGATTGTGCGCCAGTCCCAAGTACTCCAAGGCATTGCCTCGATGTTTGCGCAGTGAGTTGCTTATGGCCTCCAGGCAGCTTCTATCCAATCTATTGTACTCCAGCTCCAGCGCTTTGTACATGCAGCTGCGATCCAGCAGCATTTTGAGCGCCACATCGCAATTGTCGGTTAATTGATCGTAGCCGAAGTCCAGCACCTCCAAGTTGTCCAGCTGATTGATGGCACGCGTTAGTATTAGAAGCTTCAGATTATCCATGCGACTGTTGCGCAGTCGAAAGACTCGGAGCTGCTGCAGCGTGCGCAGTCCTTTGGCCAATCGTCGCATATCATCGTAGCTGAAGTTCAGATGACGCTTATGATAGCCACGCTCCATTTTGGGACCCATGAACTCCAGCGTAAGCGACACCAACTTGTCGAAATAGCGCACAAAGCTGAGATCTATGTGATGACAATCCTTGGCAGGATAATCGTAGCGCTTATGACGGCGCACAAGCTTCTCCTGATTGCGTCTGTCGTAAATGTTGAGCTCATGGTCCTCGGGCTCTGGTGGCACCTCCATATTAAAGACGTCCTTAATAGTCTTTGGCTTCTTCTTCTTCTTCTTTGACTTAACAACTTCAGGCACTTTGTTCAGCAACGAGCGTGCTCGTTTTCTGCGCTCATGCTCAGCTTTCTTCTCCTCGCGTAGATCTCGCAGCAACTGGCGTGCGGCATTGCGTGCATTGCGTGATTCACGCCGTGCCTCTGAAGCGTTTGACTTGGAGTATCCACTGGTCATAGAGCCCTCAGCACCAGAAAAAGCAGCAGATTCTAGTTCCGGTTTGATATGGATTACATTTATTTTAAGCTGATTTGTTGGCACTGGCACTTGCACTGGCTCTGGCGGCTCTTCCTCTTCTTCACACTCCTCCTCCTCTTCAGGTGTTGGCCTGCAAATTCATTAACTTAAAAACAACAGTTTGTTTATTATTAACTTACGCTTCATCACTGCTTATGACTGAATCCTCCGAAGCCTGCGAACTAACATCCAGCTCCTCCTCACTTTCAACAAAATGCTTATAGTAATGATCTGGCAATGACTGCAAATGTCGTATGTGCATAGTTCTCATATAATCCCGCACTCTGTAGCCCAACTGCGCCATTTGCTGCTCTGGCCAATAGGCTGCCGGACATGCTTCCACCAACTCCACATACTTTAGGCTAATGCCCTTGCCTCGCCAATCGTACTCATCCACTTTCTTCAGCTGCAACGACTGATCTGTAGTCTTGGCCAGCACGACTCGTCGCCAGTAGGCAGCGTCTGTAATAAAGTAGCAATCCTGCAGCGGCAGATTAACGTCCAGCCCCTCATAGAACTGCGTCTCCATGCCAGGCGGCGCTGTGAACCGCGTGCTCATCTGCGCCAAAGCGCGAGCGCTCAAGTCCGCCAACGTGCCCAGTCGCTCATTATCAATAAACGCCTCGGGGAATACGCTCCTGAAGCGTTCGCTATACAAGCGTCTGGTGGCCTTCGAGGGCTTGTAGAGTTCATATTGTGTGCGTAACTCTGGATCGTAGGGTACTCTTAGTGTAACTGTGTTTGCTGGTGGCAAATACTCGTCTTCATTGTCATCATCCATTGATTGATTGATTGATTGGTATTGTACCTAACTCTAACTCAGGTTTCTCTAGCAGTGTTAAATTGTTCTGCTTAGCTTGAAAGTGTGAGATGGTTTGATATAAATTCGAATTACTATAATGAGCATATAGGCTAAAATTGCTAAGTTATAAACTGAACAAAAATGAAAACAAAAATATCAATTAAAAACACACATTTGCTTAAAAGAAACAACCAAATATTGGTAATAGAATTATCATTCTTATCTGATGCATGTTATGTGTTATAAAACAATAATAATATAAATAGGAAAATGTAATATAATACATAGCTGAAACAGTAATTATAATGTCTACGTTAAATTTATAATAAACGAAATAAAGAAATTAGTTTTCAATTTCTTTTTATTACAGCTGCGATATAAAATAAAATTGTATTTTAATTGAAAATTAAAATTGAAACCGCTTCTTTTGCTCTTCAAAATAGTAATGACGATTCACTGTGCCTGGCACAAACATATGCTGACGCAGCTGCTCCAAAGTAAAAGAGTTGGCATCAAAGTGAAATGTGGAACGTTCGCTTTTAGCGGTGAGGTTAGAGCTTGTCACCGATTTGGCTTGCGTGGCAAGCTGCGACTTTCTTTCAAGAAACTGCTGCCAAATGTCAATATCATCCGTTAGAACTGAATCTTGCTGCTCTGGCTCCCTTATGCTTAAGCTACTCGCACTGGAGCTTATGTCAGGTCTGTTTCTAAGGCATTCATAATGGCTTTGCACTTCGCTCTTGGCTCGCTCGAGTCCCGGATGCTTTAGCACTGCCAAGTGTGCTTCGATCTGCTCTTCAGTTTCAGTCGTAGCACCTACAAAGGGAAACTTTACTTTGTAGTTATTACGCTGCACTATGAGCTCAGCCTCGAGCTCCTGCTCCACGCTCAGCCCACAGCCGCGACAATCGAATTGCGTAACTTTATAGTTGGTCTCCAGACTACAAATCAGCTGATGGCCTAGTTTCTCATTCAAGGCAAGGGCTACTATATTCAGTGCACGCAGCGGTTCATGCTTGCGCAATAGAAAACTCAATTGCTGGACAGTGGACTGCGGACGAGTTTCGATGCCAGCAACATTTAATTCCTGCACATGATGCGTGCCCACAATATTATTCACCAGCGCTATGAGCCCAGCGTTGCTTATGGGATTGTGCGCTAGACCCAAATACTCCAAGGCATTGCCAGCTGGTTCTGCTAGATAATGTTGCTTCAATGCATAACCTAGGGCCTCCATGCAGTTGCTGTCCAGTTTATTGTACTCCAACTCCAAGGCTTTGAACATCGTCACACGCTCCAATAACATTTTCAAAGCTATGTCACAATCATCTGCCAGCTGATCGTAGCTGAAATCCACCAGCTCCAGTCCGTCCAGCTGGCTTATAGCTCTGGCTAATATCAAAAGCTTGAAACTGTCCATGCGACTGTGACGCAAGCGAAAGATCTTCAGCTGTTGCAAGCAGCGCAGTCCTTTGGCCAGACGACGCATGTCATCATAGCTAAAGTTCAGATGCCGCTGCTCATAGTGCGCGCCCATGTGGGGGCCCAAGAACTCCAGAGTCAGCGACTTTAGCTCCACAAAATAACGCACAAAGCTCAGATCAATGTGATGACAATGCTTGGCTGGATAATCATAGCGCTTGAGACGTTCCAAGTACTTAATCCTGTTGCGCTTATCCTTAATGAATTCGTTGAGATTAACTGGCTCAGGCTTGACCTCCAGATCAAAGACAGTTTCTATGGGCGGCGGCTTGTCCTTGCCCTTGCCTTTGCCTTTGGACTTATTTTCCTTCTTTTTCTTAACTTTGGGCGCTGGCGCTGGCTTCTGCTGCAGCAGCGCGCGACTGCGTTTGCGTAATTCTCTATCCAGTTGCTGCTCCGCCTGTATACGCCGTAACAATTGCCGTGCGTTATTGCGTGCATGACGCGCCTCACGACGCTGCTGCTGCTCCACGTATGTGTTGGACACCACTGAAGTTACAGATAGCCGAATAATGGACTTGTTATCTCTTAAGCTCGTCACCCCTTCCTCCTCCTCTCCTTCTTCATCAAGCTCCTCTTGTGTATCGCTGCAATTTATAAATGAATCATTTACGCTCTTGATTTATATCAGCCTACCTTTCATCGCTGGATATTGCCGACTGCTCCGATTCAGCCGAACTTGCATCCAGTTCCGCATCGCTGTCCACATAATGCGAGAAGGCAAGCGGCGTCAACGATTGCAGATGTCTTATGTGCATTGTGCGCATAAACGGACGCACCAGCTCAGCCAAATGCGCCATTTGGCGTTCCGGCCAATACGCCGCTGGACAAGCTTCCACCAGCTGCACATACTTTAAGCTTATGCCCATGCCGCGCCAGTCGTACTCATCCACTTTCTTCAGCTGCAACGACTGATCTGTAGTCTTGGCCAGCACCACACGTCGCCAGTAGCTCAGATCCTCCACATGATAGCAATCCTGCAGCGGCAGATTTATGTCCAAGCCGTCGTTGAACTGCTGCTCCATGCCCGGCGGCGCTTTGAATCTGTTGCTCATTTGCGCCAAAGCGCGAGCGCTCAAGTCCGCCAACGTGCCCAAATTCTCATGCTCTATAAATGCCTCCGCATAAACCTCCCGGTAGCGCTCGCTATACAAGCGCCTGGTGGCAATGCTGGGCCTATAGAGATCACATTGCACACGCAGCTCTGGATCATTGGGTATGCGAAATGTGTTTGTATTCGACGGTGGTAAATATTCATTCACTTGCTCCTCAAACATTCTCAAATTGTTTGAATGCTGTTTGGGAATGGAATGTGGGTTTTGACTTGTAGTTGGCGCTACTTTAGTTGTTAGCAGACCCAAAGCACTGCTGATCAATACTTGAGTTTATTAAGTCTAAATGACTTCATTGCATAGTCGCAGCGATTAAATCTCTATGGCTTTTTAAATGAGCTGCTCCCTAAGGCGCTTCAACTGGCGTCAGCGTCACGACAAAAAAAAAAAAAAAAGTAACTTAAAAAACTCAAAACCAAACCCGAACTTGAGCCTGACCTCGAGGCAACTTTGGGCACGCCAACAAAAGCAAGAAAAATCAACGACGCATTGTTTCCACCTCTGGCTCGTGGCCAAGCGACTATCTCGACCCGCCGCTGCTCCCCCTGCCCACCCTTTGGCTGCAGCCGATGATGATGACTTAATCGCTGATCTGACTACATATAGGTGGGCGTTATAGTGATTTATTATGACGATTGGACACGCACTATAAAAACGCACAGTCTACAGCAAAATATAATATTTTACAAGCGATCCAGCAGCAGCAGCAGCTCAGCAGCAATGCAACGAAGCTCTGCTACTCTTTATGGCGACTTTATGGTAGCAGCTTGTGTTGACTGCGCTATAAACGCATAAACTTTACGTCATATTAACTATACATAGCCCAGAGTATAAAAGGCATTTTGCTCATGGCATATTCCAGCAAATTTGGCAGGCTGTGACAACATTTAAAAAACGACAGCTTACTACCATGCACTGAGAGAAAATAGGCAATGGAAAAATATCGAATATATACTAATGATTGTGTTATAAGTTTTACTTCAATTTCAGACTTTTAACATTATTTTCACGCAATCAAAAATTAAGCTCAAATACAATTATTAATTTGTATTTAAATAAAATATTGATAATGATTGTGCTAAGTCTTACTTCAATTTAAGACATTTAACATTATTTGTATTAAAATTAAAAATTAAGCTCAAATACAATGACTACTTATATAAGAATTGTATTTAAATAAAATACCAAACTAAATTATTTAATTGTTTTCTCTATTTACTGTAAGTTTATGTAATTATTATCAACAATAGAAAAGAAAATTCAATTACAATTATAGAATTTTTATAATTAAAAATTAAGCTCAAATACAATGACTACTTATATAAGAATTGTATTTAAATAAAATACCAAACTAAATTATTTAATTGTTTTCTCTATTTACTGTAAGTTTATGTAATTATTATCAACAATAGAAAAGAAATAAAAGCAATGTAGTCAATTTTTATTGTAAATAAATTATAAGTACAAATTCTTCAATTGCATTTTGATTTGGACTGATGAAAAAACATTAACTGAACTTTCATGTAAGTCTGCGTTTGATTTTCATTTCGATTTCCACTAGCCTGCAACTGAAAACCATAAATTGTATTCACTGCTTTAATTTTTCGCACGGTTAGCGACTTTTATTGCAGCTGGGTGGGCGAGGACAGAAGGCGACAGAAGTCGAGCGGCAAGCATTGTCTCTGCCACAGCCAGAGCAACGTCTTCCTCAGCAGCTGAGCT
Source organism: Drosophila busckii (assembly GCF_011750605.1). Lineage (NCBI taxonomy): Eukaryota > Metazoa > Arthropoda > Insecta > Diptera > Drosophilidae > Drosophila > Drosophila busckii. Next base: position 6,617,027 of record NC_046604.1, read on the forward strand.
CTTACCTGTGTGTGTGTATTTTGTCATTGGCCTCGGCCGCAGGTAGAAGGCCTGAGCCTTAAATGATACATATATATATATATATATATATATATATCAGCTGTAGGAGCTGCCAGCTGGTGCGCCAGTTTTCAGCCGCTTAACGTTGCAATGCCATAATCATCAACAACGAATGGACGAGCGAGTGAGAGAGGGAAAGAGAGAGAGAGAGAGAGCAAAGCGCCAAGGCATTTATTTATGCACTTGACTTTCCAAGCTAACGCTATGGCTGCCCCCAGGCCTACATTATGCATAAACACATGCATACATCTATATGTATGTCTCTGCCTGTGTGTGTGTGTGTGTGTTTGTGGCTTTTGGAGTGCTAAAGGCAACCCTTAATGAGCATATCATATTTCACACACGTCTGCATCGCTGCTTAAGCTGTCAACACCTTTGCCCCACTGCTGCTGCTACCTTCGACACTTCGAGCTGCTTCTGCTGCTGCTGCTTGCAATTTGAAATTGTTTTTGAGTGCAGAGAGAGCTAAGAGAGCTGGTAATATTAAACTGCACACACACAGACGCACACATACGAAGAGGGGATGACGCCAATAACAGTTGGCGTTGAAGCAAAGTTTTTGTTTACATTCTAACAAGCTCAATCGAATGTCTGGAATGTGTCACTTGAAAGAAAGTTTCGTCGCTTCAGCAGCAGTTTGTGTGGATAATCAATCAATTTTTGCAACAAGTGTTGATACACAAAAAGTTAATGCTATAAATAGAAGTTTGAAAAAATCAACAAGTCTAGCTAAAGTTTATTTGTCAATTGCAAAAAATTTCAACAAAAACAAAAGTATAAGTCTATGGAATTATTAATACTTAAAATGTGCTCTCTGTTGAGTACTGAGTACATTTTGTTGCAAAGCTATAAGCGTAGTCAGCCCCCCTAGATTATTAATCCAAACTTGAGACTACAATATATTTTAGTTACTCCCTCCTCGCCACGCTTATGAATAGAACCACAGCTAAGTAAAGCAATACGAAATATAAACAAAACTTCAGTGCGCACATTAAAAAAGTTTCCCAAGAGCTGCTCAGGTATGCATACTAAGCTATAAACCGTGTTTTATAACTTCCCAAGCCTAAAGTAAACTTGAAAATATTTGTAAGAAATAAGTCGACCTTGGGCATGCAGCTTTAAACTAGCAACGAGTTTACACTAAGTACATGCTTTAAAAAAATATAAAAATATGCCGTAACGCTAAGCTTGTTATGCTATAATTTATGACAAATCATTAGGCACATCAGCAATTAGACTTTGTTGCTTAATGAGCTGCACTAGAACTTAAGCAAAGCGTCTGCTGATGAGGCTCAAGATTGAGTTGAAATGTCTGTCTGTCTGTGTGAGTCAGTCGTGCCAGTTAATTGTCCATTTAGTGCGGGAGGGAGGGGGAGGATGCAGAGCACGAGGTGGCAAACGAGGTTCGAGTCATCGCAGCAGACAAGTCAAAATTCAAATGCTGAAAAGCGAAAACCAAAACGAAAGCAGCCTGCGCAAGTTTCATTTTTGACAGCCAAGCGGTTGCAGAACAAAAGCATGCACTGAAAGAAATTATTGAAATGTAAATTAAATAAAAAATTTAATAAAAATGCCAGTTTTAACTTACAGACTTTGTAATAGGCACGAGTAAGTATTAGAATTAATTAAATTACAGCTAATAAATATAATTTGGGTAGCCAACTTTTTGTTAAAGCGAAAATAATTCCAATGCGAACTAAATATAAATTAATAGTAGTATCAATTAAAAGCCTTCTGTTGATTATGCGAACTATTAAAAGTATCAGAATATTTCTCGCAGTGTCGCTCACAAAAGTGTGTTCTATGCCAGGCCAGACACGCACATTAATTATGTTAATTGAAGTGTAGCACAGTCTGAGGCGCAACAGCCAACGAGTCTAACAGTCCAACAGGTATACAGTCCATAGAAATGGCATGGAAAAGTGGAAAAAGGGAGAGTAACGAGAGGGAAATTAAGCCATAGCTCGAGACAGCAACAGTCACATAACTCATAATGCTATTTCCGCCTTAAGTCTGCTGGCCATAACTCAGCTGACATTGCCATATAACACACACACACACACACTCACACATTGCACATATTGAGAACTTTAAGGCAAGACTTCATTAAAAACTTTGCGCAGCATTTGTCTTGGCTAGAAGGCTGTAGACAAACTGAGCTGGCATTGGGCAGGCAAGCGTAGGTCTTAATACCAAAATTACAACAAGAGCAGCAGCTATCACACCAGATGAGAGTGAATGAGAGAGTACGAGCAAGTATGAGTGAGAGAGAAGAGACAAACTGCAGCCGCGCCTAATGACCACAAAAATAGCCAAATGCAGTTTAATTTATGAGCCAACGCCAACTTGAAACTGTTGAGGATTGCAAATGCTGAATGTTCACATATTAAAGCGAGGGCTGCTACTGAAGTTAGTGGGAAAGCAGTTAATGTAGAAAGAGATCTTTTAAAGTTTTCCATTGACATACTATACAGTAGTTAATCCAATTGTTTATTTCCAAACATGCTTTTGCTTTATAGTTTGTTATACATTTCAATTGAAATCGATATATTTTGTATAGAGCGAATCTTGCACTTTGTTTATTTTATTAGTTTGTTGCGCTGACATTTAATATGATTGCCTTGATTGGCTTTCAACAAACTGTTGCAACTGCCTTTGGCTAGCCTCAAGTGGCAACTGTTGCAGTTGCACGCAAGCGGCAGCAGCAGGAGTGAGGCGGCAACAGTTGAGTGATTTATATGCATGTGGCTAAGTTTGCCGTCTTAGCTTGACTACTAACCTTGTTGTGGTTGTTGTTTTCGTTATTGTTATCAGTTAATTTGGAAATTGCACGCTTAACAGCCGAGAGAGCAGCAGCTTGCCGTAGCTTGAGTGCTTAAGCTACTTGCGGCTTAGCGGCGAGTATCTGCAAATCGCATTAGCAACAATTTAATTGCACAAAATGTTTGCACAAAGCCCATAAATTATGGCCAAGCGTTGTGCGTTGTGCTACTCTTGGGGCCCACTCAGGTGTTTGTCATGTAAGCTAAGAGAGAGAGACAGAGAGAGAAGAAGAGAGGAGGTGCAGTGTAACTATAAATACATGCGAAGCTGCTGCAGGCAGTTCAAGGCCAACGCTTAATCAACGAATCAATCAAAGAAACGCGCACAGCGTTGGGCATGGGCATGGCCAATCCTTTCGCCTGCGAAACAATGCATAATTACTGATAATGATTTGTGCATTGTTAACGTTCGCTAATGAATAGGCCATCTATTGTTCTGACCAGGCCCAGACCTGAAAGTGGAGCTGCCTGGTCTTGGTCTGGTCTGGTATGGGCTGCTTGATTGCCTCGTCAGTTGCGCTTAGTTATGGCATAGATTTAGATTTCGTTGGCTTTCATGAGCAACAGAGAGCCATTCCTCTCTATATGCGACGATAAAATAATAAAAATTGATTTGCGCGTCAGGTTTTGGGCGATGGCGATAAAATTTTACAACACTAAAACTCGCGCGTCGTGCGAAATTATCAGACGCAGTCGCAGTCGCAGCAGGCGCAGCCCCTTCTCATCAACAGCAAACACTCAGCCTTCTTCTCAGCATCTTCCTCACACACACACACACAGAGAGATTACAAATCATAGTTAACGACGCCAAACTCCACTTGAGCTGCAGCTTGTTAAGCACTGCACGATGCCAAATCACAGCTGCTCACCATGGACATGTGAGGCGAAAGATCTACGCCTGCATCTCTGATGAAAGCCCCAGGCGCTGGTAGGCTGCAACGCTTTTCAATTAAACTCCTCTCGATATAATTCTTTTTTCACACCTTGACCAGGCTTTATATACATTTTGTATCTTTTTTTTGCCACGCCAACTAATTGAGCAGTCAAATTATAGAAAAAACAGCGAAGTTTCTATGTGCGGCAGCTTGAAGTTCTTATTAGGGTGTAGCTGGGGGCGTGGCTGTATCAAATATTTTGAAATTGAAAGCATTCCCAAGAGCCAACTAACTTCTAACCTTTAAGTGGAGCGCATTGGCAATTTAGATTAAATTTTGTAAATTATATCAAAGTGTTAAGACATAGCAAAAACCAAATTATGATGAAGTAAAACTCACTTACGAATAAACTAAAAACACGCCAGTTCATTGACAAAAATATAAAAAAAATATTTAAAAATGAACTTATATTATTTTCGGTTTTTTTAATTATATATTTATATTTGTATAGACTCATGAAATATTAAAATATTGTAATACTCTAGTTGCTTGCTTAGTTTAACAGCCGCATAACATACTTGTGCACTTTAACAGAACCGCAACATGTTCAGCGCCATCTATGGTAAAGTACGTGTAAGTGGCCAAACGTATCGATGTTGACTAACAGACAGACAAAAGCTGTTTGAACTGCTGCAATGCGTGAACAGCGAACAACGAATATTCAATTTATTGATTACACTCTGCATGAAGGAAAGTAAACAAACTTTTGTTTTGGTTTTATATAGTGCGTTTTGTTGTTGTTTTTTATTGGTTTTTCATATTTTAAATAAAGTTTTATATATATATATATGTATATGCAGCTATAATAATAGTTATTTAAAATTTGAATACTACAGTGTTTAATATTAATCGCTTTCTTTGATTTTAAACTAAAAATGTTCGTTTAAACTAATTTTTGTTGTGTTTACTCTGCGGTTACTCTGGTAACGCTTTTGATGCTGCTGTCTAAACTAATCCAGCTACAATATATAGTTATATATAGATCTATGTATTGTTTGCTAATCTAGGGTGCTAGATACGTATGTATATAAAATTATTTAAGTGGTATTACATAAATGTACAATTGGTTAATATATAATTAAACAGTTTCTGGTTTTGTTTTAGTTTTTGTAGCTTGCGAAATATTTATAAACTATATAATACAATAAAAAGTCTTGGCATTAAATTAGATGAATTGTATATGAACAAAATAATTAAATTATTTTGCGCTGGTTTACAGTTTTGTCTCCGAACACACATACACACACATGCATACATATTCACAGACACACAGACACATGCACACAGATATAAATAAATTAAAGTCGCTCTTTTCCAGTGTTTTGTACTCAAATTATGCTTCGAGCCAGCCGCATTCAAAGGACATTGCAAGTCTTTCATAAGAAGCCCATGTCCAAGGCGGTGTAGAGGGCGCGAATATCGCTGTGAGCAGAAATGCGCCAGAAGGGAAAATTCATGGCCTTGGCTGCGTTCTCCTCCTCAATGCCATCGCCAATGACCACATAGGTGCTCTTGCGTCCAAAGCGCGTCACAATGCGCTCGTAACACGTCTCTTGACCTAAAGTGGAGTAAAATAAAGTTAGCCAAGATGCTTAATATGAATCATCCGAGATCAGGACTTACCAATTTTGTGTGCGCTATAAATATTTTCAATGTTGAAGATGCCGCCCAGACCAAAGAGCAGCACTTTGGCTAAAGCAGGCGCCAGTTGGGTGGAGGTCACTAAGACATTGACACAGTTCTCACGCTGCGCTATCATGCTGAGACACTTGAGCGCCAGCGTGGCCCAATTGTCGGTGGCCACCTCGATCTCTGAGCGTATCTGCAGCCAGGCTTCACGCTTGCCAGGACCCAGCAGCGTGCCAACACTGAAAGAAGCAAAATTTATAAGAATTCAGTTGGAATAATTTGGTTATATATGTTTGGTACTTACTTGCCCCTGTAGCTATTATAGATTTCCTTAATCTTGCGATAGCGGAACGCAAGTTTGCGCATCCAGTCGACGCCGCCGCGCACGCCCGTGGGCAGACAAAGATTGGGCGTGGCACCGGGCGGTGCGCCTGTGTGGAAACCGTCTGTGGCAAAGTTATAGGTGCTCAGATCCTGGCCATTGTCGTCGGAGCTCACATCGTCGATGTGCACCTGATCGCACTCCTCGATCTCGTTGAAGAAGAAATGTGAGTCGGCCATGTTGAAGACCATTTCCTCCATACGAAACGCAATGGGCATCAGTGTGCTGTGGTCTTTGGTGTAGCGTACGGCGTAGCTGCCCGAGAGCAGCGTATGGAAGATGATCAGTGTTTCGTCCAGGTCCCAGATGAAGACGCGCTTCGGGCGGCTTGACCGGCCTCGCTGTTGCCCGTATCGGAGGCAGTGCTGCGTGTTGGACTCGGCTGCTGGTGTCGCCGCCCACGTGCGCGTCCCGTCTTGCCAGTGGGCGTGGACTTGGGCGCACTTGCTGAGCCAGCTGTGCCTACGCTGCTGCCACCGCTGGAGTTCAATGTGGCGGAGGCTGTCGCCGCGGTCACCACATTAACGCCCGCATTGGGTGACAGTGAGATCGGCAGCGGGGAGTGCGGCGAGTGTGTGGTCTGATGCACCGGCGTCGTTGGATGCGTGTCAGTTGGACTCTCCGATAGATTGGAGGAGGCGGTGGCCACATGAAAGCCATGACTCGCACTCGAGCTGGGCGAGCTGACGGCATACGGCGAATAGTTGGCCGGATTGTAGTAATTGCCGTACTGCTCGTTGTAGTAGCCGCCGTAGTCCTGTTGCGTGAAATTGTTGTAGCCCGCATAGGGATTGCTATAGAGCTGCGAATTGTTGTTGCCGCCGCTGGCGTACGTCGGCGTCAGATACTGCTCGTTGTAGTATCCGCCGTAATATTGCTGCGGGAAATTGTTGTAGCCCGCATAGGGATTGCTGTAGAGCTGCCCAAGCAAAAGCAAATCAAATGTTAATAATTATTTATTATTTTTGCTTAATATGTGCGGCTCACCTTATTGTCCAATGCGGCATGCACTTGACCTGGACTGCGCGACTCCGACTTGACCGCAGCGGCAATGCTGCTGCCGTCGTGTGTCCAATGCGACATTGCTGTTGTAGCTGGATGGCTTACGCCCACACCCACACCCACGCCCACGTCTTCAGCGCTAGCGCTGGACTGTTGATATGTGGAGAAGCTGCTGCTGGCCAAGGGAGCAAAGCTGCTGGTTGGTGCAGCCAGGCTGCAGCTGCTCGGATTTGCATTTGGATTGCTGTTGTTGTTGCTGTGCTGTAATTGCTGGCGTTGTTGCTGTTGCTACTGCTTTCTGGCGTAGTGTGCGCTAAGCGAGCCAATTGTTGGCTGCAGCGGCTGAATCTGCGGCGGCAATCCTAGCGGACTGCATTGCCCTGCCACGCCCACACCGCCTAGACCGACGCCCACGCCAATGCCAACGGCACTGCTGGGCCCATTGCTGGTGGCCAACACGGCGCCTGAATGTGTCTGCTGTTGTTGTTGCTGCTGCTGTTGCTGCTGCTGCTGATGCGTCTGTTGTTGTTGTTGCTGTTGTGCTTTGCTGGCTGATTGACTTTACCAGAGACTGTAAAATCAAAATACACAGTTTTAATTGAAAATTATATGAAGCAAAATTATGATAAATCAAAGCATTGATTGTTAAGCTTGCTGCACTTTATTTAAATCTTGAACAATTAAAAGAAATGCAAGCAGCTTAAAATATTTGAAATACAATTTAAAAACAAATTCTTTAATTCCCAATGCAACCTTAATGCTTCATGTATTTTTTTTTATTTTGTTATCCTATTAAGCCGAAACAAAAGACAGAGAGAGAGAGAAACATTAAAGCAATGCTCTGTTAAGCAAACTATAAAATAATTTCCAATAAGGCTTTAACTGCCATTGAAATTAACGGGCCGTTTGTCGTTCTTCTTATTGATTGTTGTCGTTTGCTTTTGGGAAAAACCCCCCCTCTTTTTAAAGTCAAGTGTGTGGTCCCAGTTGCCCATTGTACCCTGGTCTCTTGTCCATTCTCTAAATTTGTCAAGTGTTTAAGATATTTCTCTACGACTCACTTTGCCTTCTCTCTCTCTTTCTCTCTCTTCTTCTCTCTCTCTCTTTGTGTGTTTGCACGCATTTAAAAACAAAACACAGAAAAAATAAAAAGGGAAATCGTTTGAAATGCCTTTTTTCAGAGCCACTTGAGTGTTGCGGCCTGTGCTTGTTACCGTTAACCATTGGCGGCAGCAACATGTGTGTGTATGTGTGTGTGTGTGTCCCTGTCTCAGAGCCATGCCACTTGCCACTTGCCCCTGCCCCAGCAGCATGTGTGCAGCAAATGTGACTCGCTTAAGCGGCGACAAATTTTCTTAAACTACTCAAATATTTTACGAGTTTGCTTGTTGTTTGAATTCTGTGAGCAACAATTGCCAAACAAATTAAGTAAACTAGAGAGAGAGCGAGAGAGCGCGCACTGCAATTGAAATAAATCAACAAACATTAAATCAATAATAATTAAATGCTGTCTTTGGTTGCCATTCCCATTGGTAACTTAATCCTTTTCGACTGTAATTAAATTTTAGTGTGGGAAAATTGAGTTGTTTATAAGCAAAGCTGCTGGTTTTACGCTATGTGGAGATAGAGTAAAAAAAATATTATAAATAATACAAGCCTAAATTTCTGTCTTACCCTTAGTTCCCATTTATAGTAATTTTTCATAATTTTTTATACAACAAACCAATAAGGGGGGAGCTATGAGGTAAATGAAGTGCCCAATTTCCTTAAGGAATTTGACACCCAGAGTTTTGAATAATTTATCTTGCCAGTTGCAATGAACTGGGGGGAAAACTCAAATCAAGTAAAGGGGGAAACGAAGTCTGTGAAAAACGACGCGTGCGCCAAAGAAAATTCTACAGTTTTGCTTTATTCGAAAGTTTTTTCGAACGTGTCTGGTGACATTAGCTCAAAATATTATTTAAAGATTAAGGCAATAGTTGTGTGGCTTAAACTAAACAAAAGCAGAGAGTGCAAACTGCCTGCCTCGAAGGCTGCCTAAGCTGCTCCTAAGCCCCTCTAAGCAGTTGGGCATGGTCGGATGCATTTAGAGCAGGCGCTGCCAAGTGTTAGGTGCTCTCACACTCTGCTCAAGCGTGCAACGAAAAAAAAATATAAAGAGCAGAGCAGAGCTGAAAAAAATTCCTTGAATTCGTTGCCCATTTTTAAAATTTAACAAATGTGGCATGTGTTGCGCTCTGGACTAAAGGCCACATGCAAAATCCAAAAATATACAAAAAAAAAAAAGCAATTGAAATTTGTCAAATTTTATGAACACTTGTTGTGTGTGTGTGTGCCAAGTGTGAAAAGCCGAAACATCTTAGAGCCACATCAAGTGCTAGGGACTGTTACAAATTGTCTACACTTACAGCTGCTCTGGCATTTAGGGTTGCCACCTAAGCGTAACTTGCAATTACATAGGTGCAACTCTTAAATAAATCTTTCCACACTTACCGATTGCGCTCATGTGTATCCGTATGCTCTGTCTTGGGACGTTTAACCTGCAAAAGAAATAAACATTATTATTTTAATATTGTTGATTCACATAATTTTTGCAGCCTATGTATAAATTGTTTATAAACAACTTTGTGCTTTGGCGTCTCACCGAACACCTCGACGAGTTGCGCTGAGCTTGGCAATTTTCATTTTGTGCTTAATGCGACGCAATGCAGACAAAAGTGAAAATAAATATAAAAATTATAAATAACAGCACAATTTACATAATTTGCATTTGGGCAATTGTCAAGCTAAGCAAATTGAGCATGCGTGGGAAAATTTTTTAACTGGGCTACAAGCCCAGAATCGTTTTTTGCTAAGGCGGCGCCATTGGCAAACTGGAAGCTCATGGAAAACAAATTACTGCCTGCCTCTGGCCCAGCAGGTGGCCAAAATGCGAATTGGCAGTAGGATTTCGTTTGTTATGCAAACGGCAAACACACAGAGTTAGCCAAGTTGACATAACGCAGCTGGAGCGAGGGCCAAGTGATGAAACAATCGTATAAGCCAATCAGCCGTAAGTTAAGCCAATCATCATAAGAGATTGTGCAATGGCAAGTTGTCTAATAAAAAAGGGAATCCGATGTTCTATAATCTTTGATCAGAAGGTTGGAAAATATTAATATTCAATGAGATGCTAATGGAACTCTAATTGGAATTATGTAGACAAAGCAAATGATGAGCATGTAAGATTAGAAGTAATTCATTATTAATTATAGAATAATAATTGGTAAGCAGATATATCGTAATGCATTATGAATTATAGAATAATAATTGGTAGGCAGATAAGAAAATTTGAAATTTATTTTAAGCAGTTGCTGAATCAACTAAATTTAAATATGCAAGCAGCTCAGAGTAGCGTTAATCTATTATTAATTAAAGACTAACAATTGATAGACAGTCAGATAATTTGGAATTTCTTGCTTAAATTATAAATGAAATTAAAATATTCTAGCAATTCTTAAAAACTAGAAAAATGTTGAATTTCTTTTAAACAGTTGCTCGTGTGCTTTAATTTTAAATTAAATTAAAATATGCACGCAGTTGTGCTGAAGTTGAATTAATATATAATTATCTACAAAACTAGAAAAAGAATCAACTATAATTAAACGCAAGCGAAAACTTGCCAGACAGGAAGTCTTTATGCAAAATCTAAAACGGAAGCTTACGAAAAATGTTGCTGGTTGCTGTTGCTGGCTGCTGAAGCGTTTACCTACAGCCAAGCAAAAGCTGCTGGAATTCATCTGGGCAGCAGCATGACTTTGACAGCAAGCTTTGAGCCGCTTTTGGGAGCAGCCACAGCCACAACTTGGCCACACACGCAACTGTTGTCCATCATAATTTCATTCGAGTTGTTGCTGTTGCTGTTCGTGCTTAAGTTTCTTTTTTTTTTGGCAAATTTGTCGTGCAACTTTCAACGGTAGCGTTTAAAAGCGCAGTCCGCTGTCACAGTATTCAAATGTTTAGCTACGTATCTTAAGGTTTGGTTTGCAGTCTCAGCAGTGGGAGGAGGTGGGGGAGGTGGAGGAGGCTGGGCTTGCGTGTTGAACAAACTGAACACGAATGCAAAAGGCGAATGCAAGGCAACCTTTTTACTAAACTAATTTATGGCACAAGCTGACAACGTAAACATTAACACAGACCAATGCAAGGAGTAGAGAACCAGCCCAGGCCAGAATCAGAGCCAGAGTGTGGCTGCAACATGTGGCAAGGCGCTGAAGAGATGCTAAGAGAGCGATGCCCATATAAAAGACCTGTTTTGAGCATCTTTAACCAAATTCCTGTGATCGTAATCTTTTGTCTCTGCTGCTGCTTTAGAAGAAGATTAAAACATCAACACACGCACCACGCACACTTATACAAAAGACAACGTTGATGGCGACAAATTTTTTATTAACTTGCCCGCCTGGCAAGTTGGACATTGAAACTCTCCCTCTGTTTGTATTCAGCTTGGGCTGGAAACCCTCAGAGCTCTCTTCGATAAACATCGAAATAAACAACAAAAATTTGTAGCTACCTTTGTTGTTGTTTTTGGGGGCCACGACCTATGCGCCTTAACACTTTGGCACGTTAATTACGTTGGAGACAATCGCCAAGTGTCAATCGCTGCAGCCATAATCAATATTTTGACTGTCTTGAGAGCTCAGTGAGCAGTGAGGGGCATGCAGCATTGATGCCTTCTACCACAAGTGGCACATAAATTACATGCAGCGCATTGTCGCACACAGTTGAATGTATGGCTGTTAATTTTTCGATACGGCTTAAAACTTAATTAAAAAATTGTGTTAACAGCTCTTCAAATGCAATGTTTATTGTTGTTGTTGTTGTTGTTCTTTCGTTTGTGCCCTTTGCTTTGTGGGCCAACGCTGCTTAAATTGTCATAAAGCTGAAAGGAACCTGCGCCCGAGCGGACTTAGGCCAACCACAACGCTGTAATTTATGCTCTATTAATATTTCGCCTTAAAAGCGACTGCACTTTTAAACGTGCTGCGCTTTAGAGAATTCCTCAATGTCTCGACTTTGTTTTAGCCATCGGACGATCGAGCAGCTGCTAGTGTCCGGCTCGTCATAAAATTCTTGTCGTAACCGCAAGTTAAACCCACATGGGCACACACGAGATTTCGCATTTATTGTAGCTGCTCAGTTATAAAATAAAAAAAAAAGCTGCTTAGCACTTGATAGAGCAAGTGTGCAAAAAGTTAGTTAAAATATAAATGAGGTAGTATTATTTTTAGTTAGTTTTTTGCATAAATAGAATGAAACTAGGACAGCGCAGCTTATATTAATTCTACTATATTCTATTCTATATGCTATAAGCTTGGCTTCTAATGAATAAAATTATGCTGCTTATTTTTCAAATTAAATTATTTAAACTCAAGCTCTTATAAATACAAATCGCTGCTTCTTTTTCAAATGAAATGAAATCGAATGAAATATTTGTTTGAGTTGTCAATTGAAATTAAATAAAGCAAAGCACTTAATTTATAATTTATTTACTCTCAATTTGTTTGCATTAATCTTAAGCTGACATACTGGCAATTAGCACTGCAATCAACTCGTTGCAATTTGTTTTAAATAATTTATTAGCGTATGCTAATTTACTGCACTTAATGCTGTAATTCAATAATTGTATGTATTAAGACATTAAGCTGCATTTTGTACAAATAAATCCTTAACAATATTTATGCAACTGTTTTTTTTTGTTGCCGTTTCTTTTGTGCTTTGTCATAAAATGTGACTTGACCAACACTTCAAACGTCTTCGGGGGAAGCCAGACAAACAAACCGCTAAAGCAAACAACAGTGACAACAACATCAATAACATTAACCGACGGCAGCAAGCCACAAACGATATATATGTATATAGCTTTAGCTGTAGCTGACTCCTTGACTGACACACACACACACACGCACACTTGTAAAGCTTCACTTGCATTTGTTATATACATTTTGATTATAGTATTACCTTTGGCTCTATCATTTTATCAATTAATCCACAGCGCGGAGCTGCATAGTTGTATGGCATTAAGGTAACCATTTTTGATATATTTTTTAATTAATATCACTTGAAATTGTTGTTGCCGTTCTTGTTATTGCAGCACATGCACGCACACACACGTCGTAGATTTGTTGAAATATATTTAATTATTTAATTTGGCATTTGGCGCTGGCAACGAGCGTTGAGTAGCGCACGCGTTGAGCAGCTCGAGTGAACTGAGTATCTTGTATCTTGTATCTGGTCGCTGCGCCCGCAGGCAGTTCGCAGCTCGTGAGTTTCAACGAGTTTTTGACGAGTTCTGAGTGAAAATCTCGGCATTGGCTGTGCGCCCCTATGTGCGAGCGAGACAACTAGCTTAGCGTCTCGTCTGTCGTCTTCACACTCACCAAGCAAATGGTGCAAGTTGGACACGCCCTCGTTTGTACTCGGGGTAGGTTTTGCCGTCGCGTCTGTTATTTATTTTTACTTTTATTATTATTCATTTATTTGTTTGCTTTTGGTATTTTAGCATGCGGGCGTGTACCGCCCAAAAATAAAAAAATATAAAACAAAGCCTGATGTCAATCAAAAATGTTCGTGTGTCTGTGAGTTTTTTGATAAATGCAATGCGCATAAATTAATTAATAATACAAGTGTGTAAGCACAAAACAAATTAATAAACAGCTGATTAGCTGTAGCTACATAACTGTGAGCATTTATTTAATCGCCAGCATATTTACTCACTTACATACTTGTGTTTAAATTTTCTATCTCAAATAAAACAGTTTATAATAATGTAATAAGCTCAAACTTTAAATATTTTCATAACAATTACATTAATTCACATATATTTGTGCCGAAATGTTTATTTAAATTTTCCAACTGCTATCAAACAGCTTATAAAACTGTTATAAATTCAACATTTAAACCATTTTCTAACAAATTTATTTTACTTAAATTGTGTTTTATAATAATGCGGGTACTTGTCCATTCCTTAAGAAATTTAAGATGTTTAGCAACCTCAGCTTATTTATTAAATGTTTGCGCTTTCAAGCTGTTGCTCTTAAATTCATTATTATTATTAAATAGCTGTTACTCTATAAGCCTATTTATATACGTTTTATTTACTTAATGTTAAATAAACTTTCACGCCTTGGGCTTTGTCTTATTAAGCATATGAAATTACGTGTAAACAAAACAGGCTTATAAATCACCAGACAATAAATAAAACAATAGTCTAGTCGATTCATATGCACTGGAATTCTGAGGAATAAAGCTTCCATCGACAAGTGCAGCCACAGGCGCCTATTGGCAGCAACTGCTAAAACAAAACTAATGTTTAGATAGTAAAAGGGTGGAGTGAGACACACACACATACGCACAAATATTGAAATTCAATCGGCATAGAAACTAATTAAGAATTTTAGCTTATTGATTGGAAAAGTTTGATAACTTCAAGGTGTGCTAAACAGAAATAGAACTAATTTATAAATAAACTTTGAGTTTAGTTTATTCACAGAAAGTTCATTCGACACTTAGTTCTATAGAAAGCAATTTAAATGCAATACAAAATTTCAATTTCTTGTTTATGATTAGTGTGGAAAAAATTTTTGTATTAGCAGATGGCAAAAGTTTGCTTTTAGTTATTTTTTTTTTATGTCGACCGTCGACGTTAACAGAAAATTATTTTTGCAAATATTTAAAATGTAAAATGTACTACTTTATTTCATTTAAAATTAATCGCATTTAACTCATATACATCTATCTATTTTAAGATTTTAATGTGCATAAAAGTCTTAGAAATTAACATATGTACATATATAAATTGAATGGAACCCAAGATTTGTTGTTTAACTTATTGCAACAATATAAATAAACAATTACATCTTACATTATATAATTTTGAATTCCAGCGCAATTGCAAATGAACTGAAAACAATTTTTTTTTAAATTAAAGCGCATTCAACAGTCGAGAGCACAGACATTTGAAATTTCGCTTTGACCCAAAAAGAAATTACACATCAAATTTACAAAAATTTCTCAATTGCAATCAACAATTGCTAACAAAAAGAATTACGCAAATTGTATTTGGCGGAAGTGTGCATGACACAGAAGCCCCATTTAAAGCAGCGTTGACCCCAAGAGCGGGGGGCAGCGAGTGGAGCGGGTGGTGGTGCATTTAATTCTGCTGAGCATTAAATATGCCTTAATCGCTTTAGCACGATCGTGAGACAACAAGTCGTCAATTATATCTACGACGATCAGCAGCAGCAGCAGCAGCAGTCAGAGTGTTCCCTCTCGCTCTCGCACGCTGCGCTGCTCTGCTCTCTTCAAGCTTCAGGCTAAGCCATTTATAGTTGTTTTGCCATACCAAGTGCTCGACTGTCTGTAAACAAATCTGCGCACAATTTGCTGCATTTGCAGATAAGTATTTTTTTTTTTATATTTTTTATTTATTTTTGTGATGCTGTAGCCGCTTGCCCGGCATGTTGCTGACTCGCGCACATTTCGCTGCAGTGCTCTGGCTGCCTCTTGGGGCACCGATCGCCATTCGTCGTCCTCCGCAGTGAACGTGCTGATCGTGCGGACAAAAGGCAGCCAAAGCACCACCAAGGCACACACAAAGTGTTTAAGATTTACGTTCAGTTTTGATCGGCCTGGACCTCCCCGGTGCAAGAGGCTTGCAACGCGCGTTGCAATAGCCACAAAGAGAGGGGGGCAAGGCAAGGGGCAAGGGGCAGACTGGGCGCCATTTTGCTGCTGCAACACCTGAGCTGAGCCCACATTTGTTTGTTTTGCTGCAATTTCCATGCGTGTTCAACGATAATCGCGCGCATTTTTACAACTTGATCTGTAGAGCTTTAGCTACAGCATCTAGATAAGTCGCGCTTCTCTCTCTCCCAGACTGTTGCTGTTGCTGGTCGACTGTCTACAACAGACAATCGCCTCTTGTTGCCTGTCGTGTTAGCTCAACACTCAGCCAAGAGAGTTCAGGCAGAGTGGTAAACGATGCGTCATGAGGCCTACAATTGGGTCACAGTTTTAAATTTTTTGCTGATACTCGACAAAGCAACAACAATTGTCATTGTCAGCGCATGCCAAAGCTCTGAATGTGAATCGTTAACTACCATAGGCTATGCTAATTTACAGCCCACGTTGTAGTTGCATAAAAAGCGCTGAGGCATGCGCAAGCAGAACAAATTGCATTTACCACATAGACTAATGCTCAAGGAGCTCGCAAAAGAAATTCATAGCAAATGGGCAGCAAGCATAAATTACAAAATGTGCCAAGCAAGCAAGTACAACAAATTCATTCAAAACGAGCAGCACTTTTAACGGTTCTGTCTTGGCTTGAAGTTCGTTCTAGCTAAAGCAAACTATAAGCATAAATTGTCTCTTTATATCTACAATCTATTTATAAAGAGTTATAAAAGGTCTGTGCAACACTCTCAATAAAAAGATTTCATTTTATATACTTAGTTTGATTATTCTTAAATATTTTTGTAATAATTTTCGTGTCAGCTGTTCATAGTTTACTTTAATTGAGACAGAATTTAGATAAAGCATCAGCATTCTCTATAAAAATAACTTGCCATAATTGAAATACAAAAATTATGTATACGCCGTATATAATTACTCAATTGCTTTGTGCCTTTTAGCCTTTGGTAATTCAAGTAGTCAAATCAATAAATATTAATACTGCTTTTTTTTATAGCTTAGACATAAAAACTTTATGCGCCATAAAATTCAAAAATCGAATTCAACTACTGTGCATTCGATTTAAAGAACTTATTGACTATAAATTTATGTTTTAAACGCAAGCGTCGCAGTTTTCACAAACAAAGACTTAAACTGTTCTGAAAATAAACTGAGCTGCTAATTGCTTTATAAGTTCAGTTCAGAGTTTGTTGCACACACTTGCTCGCTGTCTTTTTGCCATGGAGTGACCACCGGGGTAGCCGCTTGGAACGACGCCTCTCGTTTATGCTTTCATTCCGTTGAAAATTATGCGGAACCCGTGTTTGTGTTTCAGGCACGCGCCAATGGAACTAAAAATGCTCTGGGGGCGGCGGTTGCAAGTAGCTGCTGCATTGCCATGGTGACCTCAGCTAAATAAACATTGGTCAGGAATTTTCATTAAAACAAAAATAAAGCAAGCGGCAGTAAGGTTGCAAGCTCTGAAGATTGCCACGGCAACCTGCAACCACCCACCACGTTGGCGTTGCGACTGCCACACGGATGAAGTGTGTCAGCTGTCACCTGGCATAAGCATCAAGACCAAATGAGCACGGGACTGCACACGCAGATAATGGCAGGATTATCTATAGGCCGGTTGTTATAAATACCCTGTATAAAGTACTAGCAATGAAGAGATTTGGAAATTTATATAATTTAATATATTAATGTATTTATTTCAGAGCTGCAACTAATGAAGTTTCAAACTCTATTTATATATATTTTTAACTCTTAAATTGGGGCTTTAAGTTTATATTTATAGCAATGAAAATTACAAATATTAATGCAATTTATTTAGAAGCTGCACATAAACAGAAGCGTGACATTTAAGCAGAAGCGTATTTAAAAAAATATATCATAAATATTTTATACTCAATGAAAAGCCATAAGAATAAGATATTTATTATTTTTTTATTGCAATTTATATCAATATATTTAATTAAGAGCGGCACAAATTTATGCATGTAAGTAAATAGAAATATTAAGAAATATATAATCTATTGAACTGAAGCCTAAGCGCGCTGCAAGTTTAAATTTTACAGGATATCTGCCAAGTCAACTTGCTAATCGCATTATGTATCTGAAAACTGACTTGTTTTACCTGTGGGAACGGCTCTCTAATTAAATTAATTATGCGCTCTCGACTAGCGCGTGTCAAGCAGCAACAAATTAAATAGTCACGCCTGGCTGAGCTCTAATCAAATGCAGCAGCAGTCAAAGCGCCCGCAAGTATGCAGCATATGCTTGTTGCTGATGCTATAGCATATCATGCTTGTTATTGTTGTTCCTATTGCGTTGCCAGGCCTATGAAATTTAATTTGACTGCCAAAACACCCAAAAAAAAAACAAAGCAACCCCTCAATGCGCTGCCAGCAAATTAAATTTGTAAACTTGCCCAGTTACAATAACATCCCCCCAGCCCAAATGTCCAATGCCCACACCCACAAGCTAACTCTGGGGACTGCCAGCATATACGGATGCTGTGTGGTAATCCTAGACCCTAACCAAGTTACGCATGCCTGATTTGACGCTCACACTCTCTCTCGCTCGCTTTATCAACTGACTTTCGCGAAAGTGAAGTGAAATTGTAGCCCAACTTGTTTGGCAGCGAGTGCGAGCGTTAGAGTGCGAGCCTTTGGGCGTGACACACACACATACACATGCACACATACAAATTGATATACACAATTATTAACACTTATTAATGTTGAGGTTTTTATATATATGGCACCCCTGGGCTTAAATTAAAGTCCAAAGTGACAACAGCTGCCTCAAGTGCTTGCACCGCACTCGAGTGTATACTGGTGGCTAGTTGGGGGTGAGTTTGGGGGGTGTATGCCCGATCACACTCATGTCGCTTTAAGTAGTCATTAAGATTAAGTGCGATAAGATTTTTTATAACGATACACACAGCTGCTGGCGTTGAATTCAAATCTCCTCACACTCACCCCTCCTTGGTTTGAAGGCTTCCTTCCTTCCTTCCTTCCTTGCTCTCTGCCTCTCATCGCAGCTCGTCACTGCAATTAGCCGCAGCACCTTTGACTTCTTCAGCTTCTTCAACTAACTATTGACAGCTATTGTCTGCTAATTAAACAACAATGTTGACCTATTCTCAAGTTGACACCGCCAAGGTTCAGCGCACATTAAAATTATAACATTTTTAAGTTTAATACCACCAAAAAAAAAATGTCAAAAAATTGTATCTGCTGCTTTGTTTGCCAATTAGCAGTTGTAAATGTTAAGCAACAACCCTTGAGAATTATGTCTTAACCCTTGCGTAATCAGCAACGTCTGTAAACTATTGTAAGCCAAATTAAGTTATTGCTTGGGAAAGTTTTCTAGCCTCACATAATAACGACTTGTTAGGTAACCTCAAAAGAGTTGTAAATTTAAAATTTTGTGAACTCTTTACCTTGTTTTGAATTTCTTAACTATAACATGGTTTGTAATGAATCATAGTTTGAACATTTATTAAATAGCTCATAGCGATTTATTGAAAATTGTTCTGAGCTTCTCAACTAAAGTTGAAGCATTTGATATTTAAATGCATATTCAAAAGTAATATACATTTAATTATTAAATATCGTTCTTACACTATAGATAAAGCTCAAAATTAATTATTTATAGTTCAGTTTTTAGGCTCAATGGAGACATATTTTCATGGTTGGAAAACTAGTCGCTAACAAATAAAGCAATAAAATTTGCGATTTTACTTGCAGCTGCTACTAAAATTAAAGCGAAGTAAACTAAATGTCTACAAATATTTAAAAAAAAAGGTGGTTTAGCTTACAATGTACATAAGTTAGATAAATAGAGTGAGAGAAAGAGTCAGAAAGTGTGAGTAAGAGCAAGAGCAAGTGACAAATTTAAAAATTATATTATTATTATGTTTGTGATTATACAAAAAAATATATAAATAAAGGAAGGCAGGCTAGGTTCTAAGGCTATCGGCTCATAACAATTATTATATATAGCTTACACTCTCTATGTCTTATTTAATTTATTTTCTACAAAATGTTGATGTACCTTATAAAAAAGTAAAACTATGCCAGCCGTTGCTGGAGCAACGTTTGCTATATACATTCTATATACTATGGTATTGAAATGCTTGTCGCGAGCTATCACTTTAATTGAGGCAGCCCTCTGTTCACATAATGCTCACATGTGTATGTTATGTGTTGTGTATAATCGGTTTCATCACAGACCTTGGCCACAATAACTCTCTGAGTGTGCAACTCTTGCTTCTTGATTGCCACAATGTTCTATGTTGAAATTGTTGATTATTTCCGTTAGACTTAATTACTTAGAACGGCAAGGCCATAGACTGCCCAAGCAGAGCTTGGATCAGTTCATATCCCATTACCCATATAAAATGCATAAGTCGAGCGCACCAAAATCAATGAGCCAACTGTTGATTTTAAGTATAAAACCCCGAAGTTTTTGTAGGCCAATAAGCACAGGTGCGCTCTCAGATTTTTATGTATTACAGCATTTTCCTTTTTTTTTCCTTTTTGCTGCTGCTCGAGTTTTATGTAGAGCTGAGCCGAACTATTATAGGAAGCTATCGAATTACGCGTTGCCCGCCTCGCCAATCAATGAGCGAAATGTGAATGATTTGTTGTTGGCATTTTGGCTGCCAATTGTTAAACTGACAACGATGCCAGTGATTTGGCTGCTGCAGTTTTTCCAGTTGCCAGTTGCCAGTTCCCAAAGACTGGCAAAGAGGGAAAATGCAATGCAACGGCGAAATATGATATTTTATGCTGAGTGTAGTTGCAGTTGAGGGAAGCGGCGGCCATTTCGTGGTAAAAATTATGAAAATAAAATAGAAACGGAAAATAAAATTTAAGAAAAACTGTCACGATTGCTAACGAGCAAAGCAATGCGCTTGGGCTAAGTCAAAGGTCGCACGCTGATTGCCGACAAATTTGTGTCAGAGAAACTTGCGAGCCGCTTAATTGCAGCGGAGAGGGAGAGGGATCGGGAGAAGGGTTGCCTGGCAGCAGCTGCGCGCCTGTCTGCGCCTTTGACTGACAACAGGCCACACCTAAGTGAACCTAAGAAAACTTAAGCAGGAGCAGCAGCGCTGCCTGCCACTTGATTGAACCGGAAATGAGCCGCAACGCAACGACCCCGCCGTATAATTTTCCTTGTTTTCACAGCCTGATCCACACTTGACCCCATGACAACCCCATGCGCAAAATCAAAGTGCCGCTAGATCGATAATACAAAATGTGTGGCAAGTGTGGCGCATACGGGGGGCATGCCCATGTCAACTGCTTGTTGGCACACAAAATGTTTTACATCAAATAGTTCCAGGAATACTACGCGCGTCTCTCGCCCAAGCCAAGCTGTCAAATAATTATGACAAGTTCATTTCGTCGCACTTTTCCTCATTTGTTTAATAATAATGCTTAATGCCATGAAAGTGAATTGCTGTAAGAGGAGGCTCCAGCCACCAATTAACGTGGCGTTGTAAATGTGCGTGCTTTTGATGTGACAGCTAGCCCCAGCGTGGATATATCTCTATATATAAAAAGTATGTATATGCTTGAGGCGGATTGTTGTTTATAGACAGTTTGGCTACGCAGAAAGTGCAACGCTGGAAAGTATGCTACGGTTTTTGTTTCACTGAAATTTATTATTGCAAATTAATCGAAAAATAATTAATACAAATTAAACAATTTTTTATTATTTCTTTCAATAATTTGCTAAGAATAATCAATGCAATTATTTTCTATTATCTTAAATTTTTTAAGAATTATTAAGTTTTTAACTTTTTCAATTATTTCTAATGATTAGTAATTAATAAAAGCTCGAAAATAATCATAGTTTAATGAATAGTGCTTCACATAGTGTAAAACGCCGAATCAAAATTGTTGTTTAAGTCGCCACTGAATGATACAGGAATATTTTTAACTATCATAGATATTTTTGAAGACGGAAATATCACAAGAATTTAAAAATGAAAAATAAGTAGTAAGATATTACAACGCGCGTCCCATCGGTATCGGGCTTTTAATTAGCATTAACATAGTAAAAGTAAATAGAATTCTGTACACACTAATGCGAACAACAAGTGCTGAGGGGTTCGACTATTAACTGTATAAAGACATAGCACGTATCCAAGCGAAATCTCGGAATAACAATGACATTGAACTACTATAGGCTTTAAACTCTTATAAAGAGCTTAATGACCTAGATCATATAGGCTATTGAGTTATAGATATGTATTACTATAATCTTGCATCCTACTAACAAACATGTAGGTGTCTTTAAAAGCACCAAACACTTTCGCTCGAGCGGATGGACGATATTGTCACTACTATTATGAGTTCCGACTGGTTCACCTGTATTTTAATACATGGACATATAAAATAAAGTGGTTTTGCAAATTGTGTTTCCAAAATTCATCAGCCTTACCGCAGTAATGCTGATAAATACAATTATAATATCTTGAGCCTTGCTAACTATAGCGCAAAAAGTACATGCGCTATGTGCTCCAACAAACGAAGACCTGATGTTTCGAATGTAGCAAGCAATGATCTAGGATTGACGTGCGGTGCAGACGCTGCCGTTTGTCATATTCTGTCTAAGTATGCTGTTGTTTTAATTTAAATGCTGATGACTCAGAGCCTTGCACGGCAGACAATGCAAAAATCCTGCATAAATATTTGCAGTCATTAGACAGCATTAGCAGCAGCTGAAGAGACAGAGACAGAGACAGAGACAGCGACAGGTTGCTCTAATTTTTGTTGCGAAGCTGACAGGCGACATAAAACAGGATAAAAGGGCTAAGCCTGGTAGGCATTGTCGACATTGTTGAGCGGCTTATGTGCCAAGGCTCTGTAGCAAACACAATGGAGTGACATTTGAAGGGCTGCCAGCCATGGCACGTTATGTAATTTAAGTAACTGAAACTGCAACATGCAAATTTATGGCATATATTTTGTGGCTTTTGCCAGTGACGTCAGCTCAATGTTCTGATAAGCCAGACATATATATTTCTTTACATTCATTTCTAAAGAACATTTGGCAATAATTTTTATATAAAATTTGCCGCGCTTACATAACAAAAATATGATATACATATTTATAAACAATATGCAAGTCCGTCAAATGACATTGAGGTAACTGATTCTCGCTTAAACTTGATGCTCAGCCCGTGCCAGTTTGCTTTGTCTTTTTGTCAGTGCCTAAGCTTTTGTTTATTTGCAAACAGTAGCGCAAAAGTTTGCTAACGCAATATTATAAATAAATAAATGTTGCTCGTCTCGTTGCGTTGCATAAACAAACAAATTCCAGACTGCGACACTGCGACGCTCTTCCTGCTCTTATTTTATTTTCATTTTGTTTGTGTTTGGCAAACAGGTAGCCCAGATGCCATCTAGTTGCATTTCCTGTGCCACGCCCCGCCAACAAAGGATGTTAAGCTGACCCTTGTTGAGAGACAAAAAGGTAAAAGCGGCTTAGCCCAGGCTACAAGATTTACAGATTATGTTGTAAAAATGTCGCAGGACATTAGGCAAGAGAGCGTGTGAGTTGCAAATAATTGCACGCACCCCCTGCCCCACCACATAAAAATGAGCAAGTACAAGATTTAAATTGCCCAGGGTGGGCGTGGCTGTAATGGAGAATGCGGCCAAAATGCTCAAAGTGAGCAACCGCAGCGCATTTGTTGTGAGTATGAAATTAAAACAAACAAAAAATGAAACCCGCAGCGCTCAGGTCCTGCGGGGGCAAGCAGTGAAATTGCCACGACCCCCCCTACGGTTACTCACCCCTCTCTATCACTCTCTCTCTCTCTCTCGCTCGCTCGCTCGCACACTCATGCTACGCTCGTCTGCATTGTTTGCAGTTATAATGGCGCGCCCGTAGTGCCCGTAGTAGCAACGAAAAGCGCAAGGCATCTGCACGGCGTCCTTTTGTACATTTTTGCCTCGTTTGCTGCTCCTTTTGACGACTCAAATTTCAATGAAATTATCCTGACGGCATTTGTGTGTGTCTCTCTCTATGTGTGTGTGTGTGTGTGTGTGCGGCTGTGGATAAGTGTCCATGTGTCTGTGTAACAATGCCGAATAAAAATTTCGCTGAAATTATTTGCTAATGGCTTCAACAGCAGCAAGTTCACCCTGCACCTCCCCTCCCTCTGGCCTTCTCACTCATCGACTGTACGTTAGCATTTGCATTTAAGCGATTGTCAAATAGACAAACAAAATGGCGGCGTCGGCGCCTGCTAACTCCAAAAAGCAAACGCCATAGATGTGCGCCATTTTGTGATTGTTCAACATGCTCCAGCAAACAAAAACACAACAAAAAAAACTTTTACTTGCCTGGCAACCAACAAAAACGACGCAAATTGCTTTACTCAAACCAACAACAAAGAAGCAGCAGAAAAACTTCACTCAGATTACCAAGTTACAAGCCAAAGATGACGATGATGATGATGATGGGTACGATGGTAGCGATGCGGCAGATGCCGCAAGTAATGAGACTGGCTGCCTAGACAACAACAAATATATATGACAGTACACACAAATTAGTTACACTGCGAGAAATTCGAAAATCAATGCTGCACACAATTTATTTCTTGCAGTGTAATCGGTTAGCCTCTTTATCCGACTTCACCCACAAACGAAATCATCATAACTGTCAATCAAAGAAATCAACAACTCAACTCAACTCGAGAGCAAAGATTTTGCTACAGATTTCTAACTGCTTTTGCCTGACCTACTGCCTTCTCTCTGGCATTTCAATAATAATTTTTGTTGTATTTTGTTTTGTACCTTTTTGTGGTTTTTATTCTTTCTGGTCAAATGATTCACTCGATCGACAGGATAATGCACAAAAGCAAAAGCAGCAGCAGCATCAACAGCAGCAAAAGTATTTTGCCCTTTTGTCCTTAAGCTGAAAATTCCTTAGCGACTACTGTCTTTTCAGCCATTGTCTCTGCA
Organism: Drosophila busckii; assembly: GCF_011750605.1. Taxonomy (NCBI): domain Eukaryota; kingdom Metazoa; phylum Arthropoda; class Insecta; order Diptera; family Drosophilidae; genus Drosophila; species Drosophila busckii. Next base: position 6,641,559 of record NC_046604.1, read on the forward strand.
GCATTTAAAGGCTCAGAATTTTCAGGGTTTTGATTCTGCTGTTTTTTCAAAAAATGCGCAGTAGTCAACGGTTTGCATTTTTGATTTCTTACAGTTCAGTGGCAGCTAGATCTAATAGATATTTTTGTTTCTAGAGTTTGTGCTGCGTATTAAAGGCTTGGAATTACGCTTACTTCATGTGGAAAATTATTTGGGAAACAAAGTCAGGATTTAGTCTAGCAGAGCTGCTGAAGTTGAAAAGTTGAACTGAAGATTTCCTGACTAACATTGATATAGTGTGTGGCTTATGTAATATGTGTGTGTGGCCAAAAGAAATATAATAGGGCTAGAGTATTGAAAACGATCTTGGCATATAGTATATATTTACAAATTATAACAATTTCAATTAAATAAAAAATTGCAATTACTTATCCATAAAATACAAAAAAATCAAACTCTCAGCACTTATATATATGAAGTATCCATCAAGTTCGCTCTAAATCAAATAATCAAAAAAATTATGATTATTTCATTAACTTTCGTAACTCACCTTGTAATAATCCAGCGTTGAAAAGTTTTGATAGCACGGTACATTATACAACATATTCCAGGCGTTGTTGTTTATTTCTTCCGCTTATTGCTGCTGCTGGTGCTGTTGTTGTTGTTTTATTAAATAAACTTTGTCTGCATTGCGCACATTTTTGAATCACAGCCGAGCAAAGAAAACACACACACACACTTGTTTATTAATATGTTAATCAAAATTTTTAATTGTTGTTATAATTCACTCACACAAATCAAAACGCATGCAAATCGAAACGATAAAAACTCAAGACGTACGCGCAAAATGAAAAAATAAACGACTTGGGGCGACGTTGGCAGCGACGCAACGCGACAAGCGACAGAACTGTTGACAGACGTAAGCGTCAGAGAATTAAATTGTTAAATAATTTCTGTTCTTTAATTGCACGCGCATCGCTTGCAGCCGCATTTGTTTATATATAAACTTGTGCTAATTGAGCAGTTCCGTTACGCAAATTAATTTGTGCCAAATTAACTTTAACGATGCGCAAATGTGTTTTATATTCAACATTTAATTTGCATGTCCTCCGTGCTGCACAGCTGCCGACGGCTTTAACTTCACTGTATTATCCGCTCTCGCGACCGATTGTCACATAAAGCTGAGTGTCAACTGCTTGAAACTTTGCTCCATTAAAACAGTAAAAGCGTTGGCGTTTGGCCCTTCCCCAAACTTAGCAACAACAACAGTACATAGCGCTGTGTCTGTATTGTTGTCTCACTTGCACTTGCGCGCTTGCAAGGGCTTACAGCTTGTGCGAGTTTGAGTGAGTTTTTTTGTTTTGAGTGCTGCGCATATTTTGAGTGAAGTTTTGTTTTGTTTGAGCTTAGGGCGGCGCTAGGGCAGCTGCAATTGCGTGTTTGATGGAAAGTCGTGTGTTAATTTACGTTAATAATATGTTTAGATATTTGGTTTACATTTTTATTGTACAAATATTTCTAATTTAAGCTAAAAACCAGTTGTGTATTTTCTGTGGACTTACTTCCTAGAAGCGCGAGCCTTTCCACGAAAGTTTAAGTTCTTTATAGAGTCTGCTTTTAAGTCCCTTGTAGTACTCGGTTAACCCAATTTGAAAACACTTGATTGGGCGCCAGGCAAACTGTCCACACGCATTAGCCAACGATGCAAACCGTACCCACCAAAAAATAACATATACACATATATATATTGATAAAAAAAATAAACGAAAACGAAATTAAACAAGGCATAGGGATACCAGCCGCTGGTCTTTAGCCCAGTCTCAAGTCCAGACGAAAACCAGGGCAACAGACTGTGCAATATCTTTTGGCTGGCGTCTGGCAACTGGCGACAATCCCGATTCCCGATCCCTGCACGCTTCATCGCATCGCGACAGTTGTTAACGTGTTTAATTAGCCCTGCAAATTCAATGAATTGCGACAGTAACAGTTAGGCTTAACAACAGCCACAGCCAAATGAGCCACAAGCAGCGCCAAGTCCCCACCAGACTACAAAACCAAATATTTGCGCAGCCATTTTGTTCTGCCAACTGGCAACTGCTCCTGCTACCCTCGCAACAAGCAGGCGCATGCGTGGGTTACCCAAACGATACGGGGGAGTGAGAGTGTGAGAGACAGAGAAATGCACTCAATGTGTATGAGAGGCCAGAGCGTTGGGGGCGTGCCCAATAACATTTCCCTAGGGCCAGCAATTGACTTCAATTTAAATTGAAAAGCAGCTTTAATTTGCTGCTTAAAATCTTAAGTGTTTGGCATGCTGGTCCATGAGGAACTTTGCTTTAAAATGAAAATGAGCTTGCTTATAATAATAATAGTTATTTTTAGATAAAAAGATAAAGTAAATGTTTAGCTAAAAATCAGCAAACAATTTAATATTAAAGTTGTAATTGTTATATTTTTAATATTCAGGTCAATTAAAGTAAATTTGTAGTATTCGATTTAATATTAATGGTTGTCTATGTGGCGCTTTTTTTTAATGAAAACTAAATATTTAATAATAAATAATTGTTATAAGATAAGGTAAAGTTGATTGTTAAATATTAAGTTCAATTAAAGTATATTTCTAGCTAAACATGAATAAGATTTAACATTAAAGTTGCTGAACTTTTGTTGAATTTTGATAGCGTAAGCTTAAGTATATTTTTAGTTAAGGAAACTAAATTGTTTTAATCAAATAAAGTAAAGTGCATTTTTAGCTCAAACTAAGTAAGTATAAAATTGAATATTAAAGTTGTGATTGTTGTAAGTTAAATAGTTAAATAGTTAAATTAGGAAAGAGATTATTTTCATATAAGGTCAGAAGTTTATATATAAACTATTAAGCTATTATTATTTTCTGTCTATGCCTAAAATGTTGTTTGAAAAAACTTAATAAACGGAATTGCACTACAAAAATAACAACTCACTTTTCATTCATATTTTATTGGCATGCAGTTGTTGCTGTTATTTTTCTTCTAGAACTGGCTGGCTGTTCATTCATAAAAACGACAAGCAACAATCAACAACTGCTCTCGAGGTAATAGGATTATGAGACACACGTGCTCAACGTCAGTCAGTCCACACAGCAGGCTGACGCTTTGCCCCGCCCGCTGCTTCTTGGCCAAGGCCTCTCTCTTATGCAGAACTGCAGCAACAGGCCCACAAAACTAAGCTTGGACACACAGCGTCGATAACAACAACAACACAACAACAACAACAACAACAAGAGCTGAGGCAGCAATCAGAGCAAACTGTATGCTGACGTCTCAAATGCTCGCTGCCTTTTTATAGCATTGGCTTTTATTATTAGTGACGGATTTCCGAGTCATTAGACAAAGTTATGCCTCGGACCACCGCGTCTGTTTAAGCTACTTAAACGCGCCGACCAAGCGACCAAAACGACCAACCAAACGCCCGTTCCTCCCACACAACAACAACAACATGGAGCTTGGAGCCGTGTGGACGTGACTTGCTCATGTCGCAATTGACAGGCGTCAGCTTAAGGCCTTAACAGCTCAGCATTTAATATTAACTGGCCTAGAGATTGGCCACATAACGTGTGTTCCATTAATTTGTGTACAAAGACTTTTAAGCGGGTTAAGATCATCTTTTAATTTCGGAGACAGAGAGAGCGAGAGAGACCCACAGCAATGCGTTTCACCCACGTCACTTAAACACAAATCAATAACTTTATTAAGCAAAAAACAAAACAAAAAAGGCCATATACAAAATATATATGCATGCTATACTATATGAAGGCAAAAGAACCAAATACATGGAGCTAACCATGTTTTACGAGCTGAAAAGCGTCTTGTTTAACTGCCTGGGACAATGAGCGCCCGCTGTGCGCGTTAAAAATCGCTGGAGTTGCAGCTGGGCAAGACCGTTGGAGTTGGAGACTGCAGAGAGATGGGCCACTCTCGACTCTGTTTACATTGGCCGAGCGCCGTGCAGTCATAATTTATGCCAATGGGTTTGTGTAGCGCCAGTTGACAGTAAGTCAAGTCAGACGACCGCAGAACAAAAACAGAAACCAGCTGGCGATGGCTCACACACACTAAATTCAAAGCCAATGAGTCAGAGCCTGCAAGTACGTAATGTAAGGGTTAACCCTTGGTAGTTTGGCTAGTATGACTATGAAAAGGAATTAAGCAAGCATAGAGCAAATAGTATTATCAGCAAGGATTCTTCAATTTATAAATGCATGCAATGTATTTTGAGATAAAAAGAATTAGAGCTTTGCAAAAATGAAATCTTTGTAAGAAATCAGCCATAAGTTTATTTTTATTTTATATTTATTTTATTAAAAAGACACCAACTTTTTAAGATTAAAAGAAATATACAAAAAACCAAAAGTAATTGTTCGGATCCCTAATATTATTCGATTTTGTATTATTTGAAGCAATTATTAATTTACTCAGCAACAGATTCGAAATATTTTCAAAAAGTATAAGATCATTTTTATTTTGAATTTATTTATCAATAATATTATACTAAAAATGAGCAAAACAAAGAGCAATTGCTCGCCTTCAATTCTTTGCGCAAAATTGGAAAATATGCAAAGCCCCAAGCGGGTCTGCATTAATTGCTTAGCTCAAGATGAATTGAATATATAGTGAGTACTTAATGCTTAATATATTTTATATGTGTAAACTAAATTACTTACGTTGAAAATTCCTCACATTGCACACTCACAAATGTGAACTGCAACATTTTGGGTTGAACTCTACGGTACGAGGGCTGGCCCTAAGGAAACTCCACATTAATACCCTCCTAACGATACCGCCCGTTGTCTACTTATCACATTGAAGTTTATTGACTTTACAAACACACACAGACATACATATATATTTGGCTGATGTTACTGTTTTTATTTTTTTGGCTTAGCCGTTGGCATTGCAAACGGCGCCAGATTTCGAGACTGTCACCAATTCCAGTCCAGTGGACGTCCAGTCATGTACACAAGTTGGTTATTATTTGATAGGGTCAAGTGTCGCTTAGTAGAACAAAAATAAAAGTAACAAACAAATAGAAAATTACACACATGAATATAAATAAATGTCTGAGCTGTCAGCCTAAAGAAAAACCTTAGAGATAAATTGTAGCCAGACAGACTGAAATTAATTAAGTAAAATAATCAAGAGTCCAGCTAATTTTATATATTTTGTGAAAGTACATAAAGAAGAAGGTGTGTCGTTAAAAAAAATAAAAATAATGAGACATGACATTCCTAGCTTTCGTTTAGTTTGCCTAATGAGCTGTTGTCGCTTGATCAGGCGGCAGGCACGTGTAAATGACACCCAAATTAGACTTAAATTATTTTATTATACTTTATGGCAAACGAGAGGCTAGTTTGTTTATCTCGCAGCACAAACAATTCCAAGAATTAAATCTGGTATGTCCAAAACTCTGCCGTGTCAGCTACCATCTCCAGTTGGCCTGGTCGGTCATTTGATAAGCACGAGCGCAAGCGCTTATCACAGCCAACAAATCGCTTAACTACTCTACTGCCTCCCCAACTCCATTGCCGCCGTCTAGTTATTGTCATGTTAATGTCGCGCTGCTAGCCAAAATCAATTTGAAACGTGGCGCCAGTTTAATGAGCCCACAAGCCCCCACAAAGACGCAGCATGCATAAGTCTACAGACTTAACGCCCGCTTATCGACTCTCCGTCTGGTTAATTAAGTTATAAAAATTATATTTTATACATACGATTTGCATTTTTATGAGCGTCAAATTTAACGTCTTGCTGCAGCAACGATTATTTACATGCAGCGTCAGCGTCAGCCCCGCCCCCACCCACCTCACTTAACTTGAAGTGGGCGCTGGCTAGAAAAAAAAAAAAAAAACAAAGCCAAACTTTAGCCTAACTGACAAATGATTTGCTGGTGTGACTTATGTTATTTTGAACGTTTTAATCTCTTTTCATTTTTTATCTCACACATCTTGAGTTTCAAATTTTGATTCGAAAACATGGCCAAGATTCACATTCGTGTGCGCTTCCTTTTTATTCAGCTTTATCTCATTGTTTTTATCTCAAAACCATAAAAACCGCAAGCTCAGCAACGTATCACACAAGCGACAACAATAATTTGCACCTTAACTAGTGCAACAATAAAAAAAATATTCTGATTACTTTTGAGTGTAAAATATATCTATGAGGTATATAATTTAGCTTGGTCAGAAAACTAAGCATAGAAAAATTATAAATATTAAAAAAACTAATTTGCATTAGGATCTAAAGCATTTTTAAGTTTTAAAGAGAAACAGGAAATTTTTCTTATCTTGGGATAAGCTGCAGCCTTTAGTAAAAAATTTAAAAATATAAGATAGATAATTAAAATAAAATCAGGTAATACTGTGACGATAATCCTTGGCCAAGGATTTAATTTTATAATTATATAATTATTTTATATTTTTTCTATATGTTAACATTTTTATTTAGCTTCAGACAGGAATGAGCGTTGCTAATATTCTTCTGCTTTAATGCTTTGCTGCACTGTGCGAAAGAGACAGAGCATGAAGCGCAAACTGTTGCGGATTTTCAAAATGGCGTCGTTGGCTGTTTAAAAAAGCTTTGACATGCATATGTCAAAATTGATGGCCAACAACAAAACTCGGCTTGCGTGCTTATCTGTGGCTCCAACACGTTTTGTCTTTAAACGTTTTGCAGCTACCCATTTTGGCATCCAACCGGCCTTGTTGGCCCAAACGTTGGCTGCTGCTGCTGCAACGGCTGCTGCTGCTGCTGGCCTGTTGCCTGCTGCTGCCTGCTGGCTGGAACACCCATTTAACAAGTCAACTCAAACGGTCAGGACCATAAATATTGGCAATTTAACAGAGTCAACAGTATGGCACTCGACGCGGACAACGGGGAATCGCGGGCCCATAATACACCTTGTCGTACACGATGCTTATCTCTTGGAATTTCTCGTGCGTGTTGGCGTGCCAAAAATAAAAGCAACACCAATGCAAATTGTTGACATTTATGAGCCAACGAATATGCAAATACCCTATTATTTTATATAAATAAAAATAACCATTCCATTTATAGTTTGTTTCATAAATAAGACAAAACTTGAAGTTAATGCTAAATAAGAGTATTTATGAAAAGAAATAGAAAGGATATTCTACTAAATCAAAATCAATTTTTTTTTTCAATGCTTACTATCTTTCTTAATTTGTTCATTTTTTTTATTTATTTTATAAATTTGCATGACGAACCCAGCAACAAATCGACTATACCCCAACCTATGATTTAGCTCAGCCTTTGCCAGGAGCTGTCGTTTGCTGCCGTTGCTGGACCGGCGGACTGCGGGGTAAACATGTTTGAAGTGCGCGTGAAAAATTAGCCGTGGAAATGCATGTTGCGCTTGTAGCTGTTGTTGTTGCCTTTTTGGCCGGCCTGTCGCCATTTCTCGTGTCCCGACTAATAAGCGCAACATGCTCATAAAATTTCGAAAGCTGCCCAGACTCTGATTTTATTTCATTTTAAATTGTACACGCGCTTTAAATATTTTTTTTTTCGATTTGATTAAAGCGTGTTAGGAACGACACTGAAGTTTTGGCTACAAAACTGGCAACTGATATGCCATATGACAGTTGCGTCTTTGACGGCATATCATTTGTTTTGCATCTTACATTGGACATGGATCATTAGAGCGTGTTGAGCACACACACACACATATGCATAAATATAAAGTCTGCGGCTTCATGACAAATTACAACATAAAAGACAAGCTTTCTATTTCAATAGTGGGGCTTCAATGTACCTAAAACCATTCACTAAAACAACAACCACAACTTTGACAAGATACAAACACAAACTGACTATGGAGCGTGCCAAGTCGGAGTAGAGGTTGAGCATTAACCCTTTTGTGATCACACAAAATTATAGTAATTTATTGTAGTAAGCAATAATATAAATTTAATTGGCATGACGTGACTAAGCATAAAATCTTTTATGTATATTAAATATTCTTGAGTTATTTTCAATGCCTGTTCATTTCTCGTTTTATTTATTTTTAAAGCCATTATTTTCTAGCTCTAAGTCCCACAAAGGTTAAGCTATTATCTCTAAGCTGGCTACTTCCCAACTTCCAAATCTTTTACCTGTTAATTGATTGTTACATTCTTGTCTTTTGGTGTGTCTCTAGCCCCGCATTACCCCTCGCTATGGCACACTATATTGTCTCTACGAGTCAGACGTGTGGTTTTTTATGTTCTTCAATGTTTTGTGACAATGAAAATTATTGTGTTGTCGCACGTTTTGGTGGTGTAATTTAATTAAAATGATGTTGCGCCTGACCCGCATCAAGAATGGCCCCACGTTGACCAGTGCCAAAGCCAATGAGGGTTTTCCCGGAATTTCCCATACAGGTGACAAATGCGCGACGTTTTTGGGAGTAACTGTTCATAATTTATAAGTTAAGCTATACTAGAGCAAAGAGTAAGAGCGTGAGAGAGAGAGAGAATGAAAAATAAAGATAAAGAGCAATCACAGCTGCTAAAAGGCAGCGACTAAAAGTCAAACAAAACTCTTGACATTGATGGTGTTTGCTTAGCGGCCGCGGCAGGACAAACGTCAGGACGAGGGCGGAAGTGCAGTAAACACACACACACATACAAACAAACACAGCTGTTGTCTTTTAAACAAGACTTGGAAATGCGCAAATGAAGTTGCATTTCGATTTTTTTTTGCTTGCTTGTAGTTTGAAGAGCTGAAAATGTGTAGGGGGGAGCGGAACAGGGGGTAGTCACAGTTAAAACTTGTGCGGCTTCTGTTGAGCCTGTGAACCTGTTTGGGCCACACTGAAACCATGAATGAAACGACAAATGTTAACTCCAAGTCTTGGACAGCGCATTGTCACTGTCAATATAGAAATGCACTCAAGGTAACTTCCTACTTGCAACATATCGTATTTCAACCTAACCTCTTTTACCATTTCTTTTTTTTTTTTTTTTACTTGCAGATTATTGCCCCCACACAGACATATACAGACATAGTAGAGACATGGAGAGAGACATGGACACCACCACATCATAGCGACATTTAGCGGTCAACAGCAAACAAAATGGCGAACGCTTCAATCTGTAGTAGTGGGAATTTTCAATATTGATTGATTGAGCAGTCTGCGCTATTATTGATGCAGACTAAAGTGCTTTTATTTTGAGGTAAACACATTGGCTTGAGCAATTTTCTTTTTATCTTAAAGATATTTTTACTCTAAAAACTTATCTATAAAGCTGCATTTTGTTGTATGTTTTTTCTGCTGCAGTTTATAAGATTTACTAGTGCCAGTTGTTGTTTTCCTATTTTTTACAGGACACTAGGGCAAATAGCTGTACTTATTTTTAAGCAGCGTCCTTAGGGCCTCTCTAGCTGCAATACGATCTACGATTGATGACAACATTTGTTTTGACAAGCATTAACTAGCGGTTTCACACAGTCTCTCTCCTCCCACCACGGCTACGTTTCCCCCCACAAAAGCAATTAGCAGTCAGCAGACGTCCCTTAAAAAGGAAAACAAATTGTCGACACCTAAAAACAGAACAAGAGAGCGAGCCTCTACTACGGCCCCTGGGGAGCCGCAATCAGCCTCCGTTCCAATAAAATAATTAATTGTGTGAATTGTTTTTGAAGTTAATAATAATTTTGTTAAAAATATGAACAGCATTATTATGGTATATAGCTTTACTTCCCACAGGTTTTGTATTACGCACGAAATTTTATGCACTTTCTGTGTAATTGAAGCAAACTTTGAAGACAAGTCAGAAAAAAAATATGTATAAAATAAAAATTAAAAGAATAATATTATGTATGGGGTGAATGCCGGCCATATGAGTCGCCAACATGTTTACATAAAATGGACTTGGTTTACAAAATTTGCTTAAAACCTAAAAAAAAAAGTGTTGATTTAGCAAAAAAAAATATTATATAAAATATAACTCACTTTAAAAGTAAATGAATATAAGATACCTTACAAATTTTGTTTAAGAAAATATATTTTTATTTCGTATTTTATTATATTAATTCAGTACACCCGCTTTTTGTTTGCAGGGTGTTGCAAGCGTTGCAAGGAATGCGCTGCGATTGCTGCAAATTGTAATTGGATGCTCTCTTGCCTAGTCCTCAGCATAGGGCGTGTAGCTGCTTATCTGTCTGGCCACAATGTTGAGTATCTCGCGAGCGGGCATATCTTGCTGTTCCCTAACAATTGCCGTTATACGCGCACACTCCTTTACATAGTTCTCCAACTCGCGTAGATTGAGCGCTCGTCGCGCTGGCTCCTTGGCCTGCAGCGCCTGCAAGCACTGGCCTGTCATATGCGCCAGCTGTGAACGTGCCGGACTGAAGGTTTCATCCAGATCGTAAAGCTCTAGGGTGCGGTGCGGGCGGTTCGCTAAATATGGGCGGAAATGTGGCCAACTGCAATGGCGGCAAAGGTATTTCAAATTGTGGTTTTATAATTCGCAGCGGTTCGTAGTTGACATGCAGTTTGGCATAGGTATCAATGACATCCTTGAGCAGACGATTGCTTAACGAGCAGAGGCCCATGTCAAACATTTGCTTAAAGTCCGCTGGCATCTCAGTGCCTATGGAATCTATGAGACAGGCCTTAGGCATATCGGCTAGAAAAGCCAAGTCCGTAAAGTGTTTGTTGTCATTTAGCTTTGAGGAATAGTTAGTTGGTAAGATATTAAATTATATAGTTTTTACGCTTACCTCCACATCATTAAAGTCCAAGTGAGTGTAACTAATGCCATGACCACCGGCACATGCAAAAAGTACCCGAACATTGATCATGTTGTTCTATCCTGCAAATAGCTTAGCAACGGAAATAAGAGTATCGGAATGGCTGTGCCCAGCAACATATCATGGTCACGCACGACCGCGAAAGGCAAGTAATAGGTGTATAGAGTAGTATGATGGAAGAGCCAAGGCATAATTCCATACAAGTGAGATAGGGCGGCTTATGAACCGCAATAGTGCTCTATCTAGGAGAGAGACATAAAGACTAGGAGGACGGACACCTTGTCAGCAGGCCAATTTGCAGATCTGCATCACGATAGAGTTAAGTGAGGCGTCGTGAATGAATATATGTGATGAAATTTTAATTTGAACTCTCATCCGGAAATCATAGGTCCCTTTCATATGGCAAGTTGGAGCAGATACCGCCACAAGCGGACGGTAGCGGTCAGAATAGCGGAGCGACGCAGCTCGACAGGGGGCACTACCGCACATGGGTTGGAGTAATGGGCGGCACAGACGAACTGGTGCAGCGGGACTCACTCTAGAGAGCGGGACGAAAAAGAAAGCGGGTGATTAAGAATCAGATTGTACGACACAGCGTAAGTATAGGTGGCTTAGATAGAAAGATGCCATAGCTGGCTATGGGAGTCACGAGAAATGGAAGTGACGTGTGGAGTTGATCGCTTGTCGCGCCGCCGCGCCTAGCAGTTACTAACGAACGACGAGTAGCCACGAGATCGAGTTCTCCACAGACACTCAGCTTATATGCACCAGCACGATGGATACTCGGCGTTCTGTGAAGCGAAGCTGGGTCGCTGCTAGGGAAAATACTTTGTGCGGAATGACCGTTCGCGTTATTGAGCCGTCATCGTCTCCTGATAGGTATACGACAACCTATGATTCGTAAGTATAGTTGCATTGCACTTACTTCACGCACTCAGCGTGCCAATGCGCTGAGCTTCGATGAGTCAGAGACACTAAGCTTAATAAAGATTATCCACGTAGACCGGGGTTGACGAAGATTGTAAAGATGCGCTCATGTTGGATATAACAAAAACAGATTATAGGTTTGCTGCTCATTTTAGTTTAGTTTATTTTATGATATTATGTTGTGTACGGCTTTTGGTAGTCATAACAACCAATAAATATTACCATACTTGCTATTTGATTTATATACAAAAATATTTAATAGAAACTTTTAACAATTGGTGAGCAGTTTTTTTTTTCATTTATTTTATTTTGGGATAATTTTATTTAAATTTAATTTAAATTAAATTATATTTGCGCCACCTAGTGGTTAAAATTTTCAAAGATTGTAAATTACCATGTATCGATACCGGACTTAATTGGATTGTTGACAGCTGCTTACAAAAATTTAAAAACGACAATATAGATAGTTTCTTCTATAATAATTTTGAATTACTAATATATTTTTATTATATGCTTTGATATTAGTATACATTAGCTAGTCATGGGCAAAAATAAATAAATTTCAATTAACAAATCAATAGAGCGCCAATTCTAACTAGAATCACTTATAATGATGGAGGCTTGCCGATACTACTACGCGGTCACACCTAAAATTCAACCCAAGCAGTCACACTTAATTACACGAAACACGGGCACACTTTGCTGTGAAAAATTACGAAAGAATTCGGCCGTTCATCACTTTTCCTTAACACCAACAGATTTTTGGAAATCGGACAATGGCTTCCCTTTGTACACGCATGGCGCTACGTGCCGCCGCACGCCAAAATGTTACATACAACTCCGTGCGTACCTGCAAAAGTAAGTTAACTAATGCAGGAACTCGCCCAACCAGCATGAAAATCTCTGTGATGGTCACGTCCACCTCGTTGGTCAACACGCGTTGAGTGCAAACCTAGGAAGCAATTACATAATATGTGCAATATTTGAGTTAACCTGCATTTAATATTTGCAATGTGGGGATCGAAATCCACTTAATGACTGTTAAAAGTTGTGATATGCCTGGAGGGGAGGTTATGTAATAACTACGCGGAGTGCAAAAGTGTTTTGGCTGCGTTGCAAACTCATAGCTAACTCAACAATGCGTAATTAGCACCTCGACCCTATAATAATGGCTTGAACTGTAAGATTGCAGCGGCAATTATACTTTTTATTATGGTCTTTATGTAACCAGCCAGCAGAGACAGCTGATTCAACCAACAACTGCGCAAAGGTGTGAACGAGAGGGGGTGGGTGCGTGAGAAGTGGATGTGACCCCAAAATAGTTTTTTGCAAAGCTTATCAACTAATGCTCGATATATTTATTTGTATGTTTTTGCAGTGATGAACGATCCCATGGAGCATGCCACGGGTATTGAGAAGCGCGAGCTGTTGCTGAAGGCGGCCGGCAACGATAATCCCTTCGACATGAAGGTGTTCAAGCGCGGTGCTGGCACCAAGGAGAACCCCAACTTGATTCCATCAGCCTTCGAAGCTCGCATTGTGGGCTGCATCTGTGAGTTGACTGTTAACATTTATCGTTGCTATGCAAACTAATGTTATTGTATTTTAGGCGAGGAGGATCAAACCTACGTTCAGTGGATGTGGCTGCAGAAGGGCAACCAAAAGCGTTGCGAGTGCGGCCATTGGTTCAAATTGGTGGAGAAGGCAGCTGTTTAAAGTTATTATTAATTAATTAAATAAACCAATTAATTACAAAGAACACACACACACAAACTTATAAAGCAACTACCTAAGCTAAAAGTCGACAAACTTAGCTATCCAAATAAAAGTAAACAACAATTCAAAACAACGCAGCATATGCAATGAAACTGCTTGCAGTTTTAGCTTGGATTTATGGAATGTTAATTCCAAAATATCACATAATGTTCTGTGCAAGAAGCGATGCTAAATAGTTGATAGAATAATAAAGTCAAACATCAAACGAGTGCTATAGTAAAATGTATATAATGTCTATTAGATTTGAAGGAAATCCGAGTAGCCCTACTATATTTAGTACAGTTAAACAGTCTATATTATTATTCCATTTTCATGTTGTCAACTGTGCGGATTAAATCTTATATTACTCCAGCAAATTGAAAAGTTCTAAAAACTTTACAGAAATGTCGTCGTTTATATCGCGACTGGCAAAATCCACAGCTGCCTCGAAGCGCTTGGTGTCGCAGCTCACCCAACGCAGTGAGGGTAAGATGGGGGCGTTACTACGTCAGCTGGGCTTAGATCGCATTCTTGGCGGCTTAGGCAATAAGGCTGGCCGCGCAATCTCCACTACACCTGTGCTCAAAGCGGGTAAGTAATATGGCTCCAAGAGAAACTGCTATATGAAGCTCCATTTCTGCTGCTGCAGGAATGATTGATGACATTGAGCTTGCCACGGGCATATTTAAGCGTGAGAAGCTTTTACGTGAGGCCGGCTGCAATGATCCCTGGGCAATGAGCAAGGCCATGCGCCGTGGCTCTGGTCGAAAAAATGATCCAACTATGATACCATCGGCCTTGGGAGGTCGCATGGTAGGCTGCCTTTGCGGTATAGAACGTGGTCCCAAGTGGATGTGGCTAGAGAGCGGTGATCCCGTCCGCTGCGAGTGCGGACACTACTTTCAAATCAAGTATGTGCCGCCTGTTTAGCTTCGCAGTCTACAAAATGTGGAGCGCTGTACATAAATCAAGAGCAAACACAACTTAACTGAACTGATCCAAAATACACACATATATAGCTTAAAGCATTGCATGATATTATCAAAAATATAATAATATGACAAATAGTTATGCTGGTTTCTATTTTAACGTATAGCCCGTTAACAGATAGCCGCTGTTGCCGGTCATGTTGACCTCAGGATGCGTGCGATTGGGCAGTATTTGATAGGTGCGCAGCCAATTGGAGGTCACATGTAGATTGGTCACTTTACCTGAGGTCTTAAGCTCCATGTAGGTTTCTTGCAGCAGTTCCTTGCAAGTGCTAAAGATAACAATGGGACGCGACGGTTTCACCAATGGCAGCAACGCTTGTAGTATGTTAGAGGGATGCTCCTTGGCGGCCATCACAAGACTGTCAAACTTCTGCTGCATTAGCTCCGAGGCGCGTTTGTTTTCCAACTGCCAACGTAATTGTGCGGATTTTTTATGAGCTGTAAGAATAATGTTTTATTTATAATAATTGTCGAGTAGTATAGCTAAAAATAATTACAGTTTGTAGATTCATCAAGTTTGACTTTCTTGCTGCTGGGCTCAATGGGATCACTGCCCTCCTCTGATAAAGGCTCAACTGGCTCTTCCTGCTCCACAGGCTGTTCTGCTGTCTCAGTCACAGGCTCCGCTTTGTCTCCCTGATAATACTCTCTTAACACAGAGTACAAATTCACCGATATACATCTTTGCTGCTGTTCCAGTGGCAACTTGAGTGCCAGCAATGCTTGCTTTTGTGGCACGTTTCCGGGATGCATATGGACCAAGGTTGCCTCTGTATTGGCACCCATTGAATTTAGCATTGCCGCGGGCAGCAGTCCATTTGTGCCACTCTCATACAACAAATAACTGCCGAAGCCGCTGACGCCAGAGTACGAAATAATCTGAGACAAAGTATCGACGCGTATGCCCATTATTTTTTCCGCATCCTGTCGGTGGAATATATCGACCATTAAACGTATCGTCGGCTGTCTGATTTGTACAAATTCAAAATACTTTTTCTCTTTCTTCAGCAGATATTTATCTTGCGAGTATTCTGTGCGTGTGTGAAAAGTTTTGGAGTTCTCCACGAGCTTCTCAATAATCTTGCTGGACTCATTGCAAGCTTCGCGCAGTTGTTCAATGTCCTACAAAAGGCAATATTAAAATAATTTGACTGCTTTACAACTAAATTCAGTATAGGGCATCACTATGCTGTTAGGTTAAAAAATTCAGTATGTATGTATGTGATGTTATAGTACACTTTTGAAGTACTGCTTCTTCACTTAATAACAGGGACCGCAAATAATTGTTATGAGTTTAAAAAAATTGAAGCCCAAGAAAGCCTCGGAGGAGGGTGGGAAAAGTATAAAAGTATATCATAAAAATTAAAAATAATTGTTATTTTTCAGTTTTTGAATAAAAAATTTAAATAAAAATTGAATTGAATATAATATTTAACATACCTCTGATTTTAACGCCTGTGCCTCGCCATTGTCTCTAATATCTCGATTGTCGGCACCGCTGCTAGAGATGCCCAGAACATCGCGTATGCTCCTCAGCTCATTTTCACTGCACAACTCCAACGAATGCTGTCGCTGAGCACCACGTTTACCCGACTTTGTCTCCTTTACGCACATCTTAAATGTCGAGTCATATGGCTGATCCAAAAGCGATTTCAGCTCTAGATGCTCCTTGCCCAATGTGGCCGTTGCATCGAGACTGCCAAATTTTTGCAGTTTTGTGTACTTTTGGCGCTGTATGACAATATAATCGCCCAGCTGTATCATGCGAGTGTTTTTTGCTACACACTCCATTGTATTATGAACTATTTAATTAAAGTTCAAGAGCTAACAAAATCAACACGTTGTTTACGTTTATTTAAAACCTATCGATAGCATCCTTTTTCGATTGCACGTTGCATCGACCGACCATCACATTGGTAAGAAAACAGCTGCTTCTCAATTGATTAAAGAAAATATCGAGATAGCACAAACATCGAGACACCACGCGCTACTCGTTTGTTTAATCTTTATAACCTTTGATTCTGATCTTCCGTAAGAATTTTATACGCGTTCGCGCCCACTTTTGATTTTGAAGGCATTTGCGATCGTCGTTTGCTTGCCACACTACGTTGAACGGGGCGTCGGCAACGTTTGAAAAATCAGGCTTGGCTTGGTGCAGCAAACAACTAGTGGAACTGGTGGAACCCGTTGGCGGTTAATTGACTGTTAATTAAAGCAGTGCCCGCATCTTACCGTTGGAATTTGAAAAAAAAAAGAAAATAGAAAAAGAATTGACTGCAAAATGTCTCAACGCCAGGGCGAAGAGCGTCCTTTCATTTCGGACAAGCAGCCAGTGACGCTGAATCCACAATATGAATCGCAATTGAAATCGGACGCAAACGGCAAAGGCAGCTCAATGATGTCCAAAATTGTAGCTGCGCTACCGCCGCCACCTGACAAGTACAAGCTAGTGTTCTTAATATTTATTATACATGGCTTGGGCACGCTCATGCCCTGGAACATGTTTATCACTGCCAAGTCCTATTTCGAAGAGTTTAAGTTGGGCGAGAATAACACAGTGAAAACTGAGACCAATTATCGTGGAAACTTTATGCAAAACATGGGATTTGCATCACAAATTCCCAATGTGCTGTTCAACTGGATCAATATATTTATGAATTTCGGTGGTGATTTAACCACACGCATTGTTTACAGTATAATATTTGAAATTGTGATATTGATTGTGACAGTGGTGCTCGCTATGATGGACTCCTACGAGGTGAGTTTGAAATGTCTTTGACGATTTTAAAATAATTTAATATTGTTTTGTTATTTAAAGTGGCCTGGCATATTCTTTTGGACCACCATGGGCTGCATTGTGCTTATAAATATGGTAAAAATAATGCTAAAAATATCGTATAGAATTGTTATTAATCCATTTTCGTTGCTTGCAGTGCAATGGCGTCTATCAGAGCACCATTTACGGCCTCGTCGCCTCTCTGCCGCCCAAATACACGGGCGCTGTCGTCCTGGGCTCCAACATCAGCGGTTGCTTTGCCACCTCCATGTCCATGCTATGCGCTACATTCTTCAGCTCAATGCGCACATCAGCTATATATTATTTTGTCACAGCTATATTAGTATTACTTTTTTGCTTCGACACCTACTTTGCGTTGCCCCTAAACAAATTCTTCAGACACTACGAGCAGCTGAGCCAGCAGAATGAAAAGAAATCCGAGTCTAAAACACAACTAAATGTGCCTTATTGGCAGATATTCAAGAAGGCTTCGCCACAGCTTTTTAATATATTTTTAACGTTTTTCGTTACGTTGTCGGTTTTCCCAGCCATACACTCGGATATCAAGCGCTCCGGAAGATTTTTTCATCAGCGAGAAGTACTTTACCAGCATGACTTGCTTTATGACCCTTTAATTTCTTTGCTATGCTGGGGCAGTCTGACCCACCTCCTGGATTCAGTGGCCCAAGCCACGATTCCTTTGGTTACCTGTAGTGCTGCGCTTGGTCTTTATACCACTGTTTCTTTTCTGCAACTATCTGCCTAAAGATGTTGTTAGGACATTGCCCGTTTATATATCAAACGAATGGGTTTATTGGGCAATAGCTATTGTTATGTCCTATACTTCGGGCTATCTGAGTTCCTTGGGCATGATGTATGCACCACAGACTGTTAGTGCTAAATATCAGATAACCGCCGGCATGTTTGCCGCCGCTATGCTGGTGACAGGCATCTTTTCCGGTGTACTGTTCTCATATCTGGGACCACATCTTATACAGATTTGATATAAATATGTTCGACCGCAGATTTGTTAAGTATACGCTCAGAAGTTGGTTATTATTGGTTGTGTGTAATCAAAAACTAACTCAATTTTATACAATTGTAACTAAACAGATCAATCAGAAGATATTTTCAATTCAAAATATTGCATGTTTATAATTAGAACTTGTAATGCTGTAGAAAAGTTCTAATTTGGGAGCGTCTATGGTTTGCTTTTACACTTGCGTAATTAACACAAGACATTTTGATTTTTGTACTGAATTTATATTGTATTTTGCTTTTTAACCAAACAATTTTTTGGCATATTGCCAAAACTAATTTTACTAACTTAAAACATGTTTAAATAAAGTTTTTAAACCATTTTATATATATAAAGATAAATGTAACCAAGTCTTTTGTAATCTATTGTATACAGCTCGTGACAATCTCAACGTGTATAAACTCAGATACAATCTATCTGACACTATCAATTGAAATTATATAGAGCGTGCCACCTTACTCTGATAAAGCATATTTATACTTAATCCAAGCTGATTAGGCATGTACTGTATATACATAATTCTATATATACTAAATGTATATATACATTGCACATTATGAGGTTTTGTCAATGACGCGAGTACCACGCGCTGCGTTACCAAGAGCAACGCCTATTTACATTTGTATATAATTTTTAATAGCTCACAGAACTTTGGCGATTGGCGAGGGCTGCGTGTTTCCAGACCGGCTATCTGCTCTAGCGCTACTTCCATATCTACTACATTGCACAGTATCATTTGCAAGCGATTTAAAAACTCTGGCGTAGAAGACTCTACCAATTCTTTTGTGGTCTTCAACATATCACATTGATCTTCTGCTTGCACATCTTGATAACTGACCACTAGTTCTTTAAGCTGCGGCAGCTGTTCCGCTATGCGAAAACCACAATCCTGTGCATCTGATATTCCCAGCCGCTGCAGATGCACTAATCCCACAGTGGGTGCTTCCAAAATGGTCTGCTCCACCTTATGTTTGTTGGCGGTGAGGTCCAGCGTGGACAGCTGCAGCTTAGTTAGTAGCTCTGCCAGATATTCGGGCTCAACGGAGCATTCTCTGGCCACTAGCGTCTTTAAATTGGGCAGTCCCACTATAAATTTGCCTGTTATATATGCGCTGGAGACGCTTAAGCTACACAAATCTGGACAACTCTTTGTTACGGTCTGTATCATGCTGTTGTTCATTTGATCGTCCGTTATGCACAGCTCGCGCAGGTTGGTTAAATCCAAGCGCAGGTAGAATGTTAAATCAGGTCGCAACAGATGGCGACCTAAATATGAATCAAATGCTTTCTTGTGGACATTCCATATGTAAAGCTTCTCCATGTGTGCACTCGTCAGTTCGAAAAAGTACATGTAGTCCTGTTTGTTGAGCGGCGCTAGCATTGCATCAGATATAGAAACCTCTCGAAATTGGGCCTTCCGCCAGACCACTTGACATAACAGCTCCTTGAAACGCGGTGAGCTGCGTGCCATGGACATTTGATCCGCGAGTGACAGGTATTCCAGTATAAAGCACAAGCAATCATCATTCAAATTGTCAACATTATCCATTTTCATTGATAAAAATATCAACTAAAAAAAATTAGCCAAGTCAGCTGTTGTCAGCACTTAATAAACAGACAATGTGACCGCATTGCAAAAATACAACGTTAAGTGGGCGCCAAGCGTAGAGTAAATTTTGAATTTGATAGTGAGAACATCGATACTTATATATTTTGAATTTAAAGTCTATTTAACGTCTAGCATATTTGCAAAATTAAGTAAAAATATAAATATAATATAATATATATTTTTATACACTTTGACATTTTTGTAAAAAATGGATAGCCATGTCCGTCATGAAATCTGAAATGACTAATACCGACTAGCTAAGCCTACATATTTGGTTATAGTTTGCTGCAGTGCTTTTAGTCGCGCTTTAAAAGTCTCTCTTAAATTTAGAACAGTTATACATTTTGAAAAGCAAGGCTTTGTCGGGTGGCAATCAAGAGCAATGACAAATTTATTAACAAAACAACAATACAAAACAACAATACATATGCAGTTTAGTCTCTCAGCGCATGCGAAGTCAACTGAACGATTAAGCGCCGCTATCAGTGTGCAATAACTGAAAATAATTCCACAAGATTAGATGGAACTGCACCCAGTCCAGTGAAAGATTTAGTGGACTATTGAACGCTACTTGAAATGCTTGTTGCACTGGTCTTGAGTTTAATAATTGCGGCTGCATGGCTGTGGCAACGGCAACACTTTAACCATTGGCGAAGACTGGGCGTGCCTGAGATAGCGGCCACGCCCTTTGTAGGCAACGTTTGGCAACTGCTGCGCGGTGCCTGCTGCTTTGGCGATCAGTTCCGGGAGCTGTACGAAAGCCCTGCTGCTGCCGGGCACGCCTTTGTGGGTATCCATGTGCTGCACAATCACGCGCTGCTGCTGCGTGAGCCGGCAATGATCAAGCGCATACTGGTGGAGGATTTTGCGCAGTTCTCAAGTCGATTTGAGACAACAGACCCCATTGGTGATACTATGGGTGCACAGAATTTGTTCTTTTCCAAGCATGAGACTTGGCGAGAGACACACAAGATCTTTGCCCCCTTCTTTGCCGCCAGCAAGGTGCGAAATATGTACGCGCTGCTGCAGCAGATCGGACAGCAGCTGGAGCAACATTTGGCCAGGCAGCTGGCAGCCAAAGGCACTGACAACACACTGGAGCTGGAGGTTAAGCAGTTAAGTGCGCTATTTAGCACAGACATTATAGCTTCATTGGCCTTTGGGCTGGAGGCCAACTGCTTGCAACAGCCGGATGCGGAATTTCGACGCATGTGCATTGAGGTCAATGAGCCACGTCCCAAGCGCTTGCTGCATCTCTTCACCATGTTCTTCTTTCCACGCTGCTCGCGCCGTCTGCGTACGCATCTGTATTCGGAGGAGTATGAACGTTTCATGCGTCAGTCCATGGACTGGGCGCTGGCACAGCGTTCAGCCAGCGGTGTGCAGCGTCACGATCTGATTGATATATTTCTGCAGCTGCAGCGCACTCAACCGCCGGAGAGTGTCGTCCACAAACGTGATTTCTTTGTTGCGCAAGCTTCGTTTCTATTGCTGGCAGGTTTTGATACCTCTTCATCCACCATAACATTCGCTTTGTATGAGCTGGCAAAGCAGCCGGCAATACAAGAACGTCTGAGACAGGAGCTGGCAGAGGCGCTGCACGTCAGCGAGCAGCCAGAGACGCTGAGCTATGAGACGCTGAGTGGGCTGCCGTATCTTAGACAAGTGGTGGATGAAGTGCTTAGGCTATATCCGCCAACTGCTTTCTTGGATCGCTGCTGCAATGCAGCGTCAGGTTACGATTTGAGCGCGTGGAATAGTGGCTCAAAGCTGCGACTGCCAAGTGGTGCGCCCGTTTATATATCTGTGCTTGGCCTGCATCGAGATGAGCAGCACTGGCCCGAGCCGCTTAAGTTTGATCCAGAGCGCTTCTCGCCAGAGCAACGTCAGCAGCAGCGACCCATGACATATTTACCCTTTGGCGCTGGTCCGCGTGGCTGCATTGGCACGCTCTTGGGTCTCTTGGAGATCAAGGTATGTAGCCATATAATTTATTAAATGCAATGTTAAGCCAACTGTATTTTGTAGGTGGGTCTGCTGCATATTTTAAAGAATTATCGCGTGGAAACATGCGCCAGGACGCTGCCCGAAATGAAATTCGATGCCAAGGCTTTTGTTTTAACTGCTGCTGGTGGCACTTATCTAAGATTTGTAAGCGATAAGCTATAAAATAAAAGCTATGCAGTTTTAATTTCACTTTATTCGTAATTGTTTTACATATGCATGTAAGTATAGTTGTAGTTTGCTTTTTGTTTAGTATCTTAGTCTTTCGAAAATCAATTCAAAAATGTCCACAAAGTTTCGCCAGCCGAATTCACCAAATGCTGTTAGATTTACTTGGTATTATCGAGTGGGATTATTGTTTTGACAATTTTTTTTGGGAACTGATAAAGTCAGTCATTACAAAAGGGCTGCGCTATATTCATTGGCAAACCCACAGCATTTGGACAATACGCTGCATTGACAATCAACATTTGTTGTGTGTGCTTTTGTTTATAAATTATTTGCATGGGTTGTGTGTGTTATTTTAAATGTTCTTTTCATAAGTATACGTTTTAAAAAACTAGCTCACAAGCATCTGCTTCTGCATCTTCTTATCAAATTTATTATTTTTACAAATTATCAAAAAATAACTAAATCGAATTTATCATCATCACTCATTTTAAACGTAAACTAGAGCTAAAAACTAATTCCATTCTTAGTTCATTTAACACATTTCATATCTCTTAAACAGTAAACACAAATGTTTTCATATTTTTTTCCATACATACTCGAATACAATAAAAATCTTTTTGCAATGTATTTTATTTCAAGTTTATATAATGTACATTTATAGCGAATTCTGTATGCACTAGCTACGCAGAATAAATTTTTTAGCATAAATCAAAAGCAAAATTATAATACAAATGTTTGCATATTGTGTATATTGTTGCATGTAGCTTATTTAATTGTTTACAAAATGTTGCGCTGGATTTTATAATCTCAAAGAAGCTGTTCTGTGTGGAAGTAGCAATATTTATGGCATATGCTTATATACATATATGAATTAGCTGAGCGTATATTTCAATTGGAAGCAATAAATCATATGTTAGGTTAAAAATTTTAAAAATAAAGTTTGGTAATATTTATTGACTTTGGAAGTGAGTTGCTTGCAATTAAACATAAACAAATACCAGACCGAAGACATAATATGGAATTGTTTTCTAATTTATTTAGATAAAATAATGAAATAACAAATTCTTCAAATAGCAGCACACACACACATTTAACAGTGTGAATCGCCGAGAAGAGAGCTGCACTGTTAAAAGTTTACATTGGTGTGTGTGTGTGTGTGCTGCAACAGTTGACTGCTGTGGCTTTTAACATACACATACTTATGTAACTTAATACGCACATATTTTGTTTATAAACTGTTAAATATACATATAGCTATAGTTAGTTATATTTATAGTAGTGTACTTTAGACATGACATACAGTTATAATCATAGAATTATGCTCATGCAGCTGTATATATGTAATTATGTATATATATATATAAGTTGGTATATTAATGCATATACTCTCACTTTGTAGCTTGCAAGTAAATATTGATGTATAAATTAAATTATTAGATTTACTTTAAAAACAAATTTACTGCTCTTCATTGCTGTTGCTGTTGTAGTTGTTGTTGTTGCTGCTTACTGTTTTTGTTGTTGTTTTGCTGGTTTGTTAGTCTTCTAATACATTAAAAAAAAAACACGCGCCTGCATTAGCGTAGCTACTATCTTCGATCCTGCATCACAACCTGCTTGAAGGCGCCAGCTCGCACGCTTGACTTGACCTCATGTCCACCCAGCGAGGCGGTGCCATCGCGTGCTATGTAAAGTTGTAAACCCGATGCTGAAGAAACAAAAGAAATGGCATTAAATACATATAATGGGGGCATATAATGTGATTGGACTTACTCTCTGCCGACTCCTCCAGCTGATCCAGCTTGGTATCCTTCAAAATCTCATCGATCAAGGAGTCTGGATTGACACGCGTCTCCTCCACACGGTCCGAGACACGTGGCCCATCGTCCAGTGCATTCTTCTTGCGCTTTTCGCCGCTGTTTTTCGTACGATCTAGAGATCCTGTTTCACTTATAACTAACGAGCCGGAGCTGGGATTCCTGCGAAACCAAAAGCAACAATAAATTAATACAAAATGACAAATTAGTATTTTAAACTAAATTAACTAACTGTGCTGCCATTTAGAGCTAAGCCCATAATTAGTGTGTGGTAATAAGAAAAGTAAAAACTAAAGACACACGACACACATCACATCGTGTTGACAAACTTAAGACTTAAGCGTATTACATAAATTTGATTGCAAACCATGCTAAACATATTTACATATGCAATGAACAAATAAAAGGTTTGAATTGTGCGCTGTAACTTATAAAATGCATGCCAAATGGTAACTGATGAACTCAAAGAGTGGCAAAGAGGCTTATATAACTTTATATATAATAAATAAATAATTAAGAGCTGTAACAATCTTTCTATTGACTTTAATATTGTTGCAGCTCTTGGCATAGACACATTTACAATAAGCAAAACTTATACAGAAACTAAGACAGGCAAGGCAACTAAATTAAATTCGAATTCGAGTTGAGTGGGCAACCCACATCATGGTAATGCTGGGACGACGTATAATCTGTGTGGTGGCCAGCGGGGAGAGTGTGGCGCCCGACATGGACATCGAGGTGGCTGAGCACATGGCTGAGGCTTCCGCTGCGGCCGCAGAGGTGGACAGCAATAAGGAAGCAGCCGAAGGATTCGAGCGTATGCTGCATGCATCTGTCGGACTCGCCGCCAACGAACTGAGCGCATCGCCTGACATAACATTGCCCAGTCGGGGACTGCTGGCATGGCCATTGGGTGAGCCCAGCTGCTGCGACTGATGACTGGACAAAACCATCGACGCTGTCCTGACCGCAGTGTGGATTACATTGGAATGTTATCAAAGCGCCACTGCTGCTGCTGTTGCTGCCATTCGATGATGAAGCCGAATGATTCGAGTGTATGCTGGCCAAAGTGCCGCAGGGCGAAGAGCTGCTGCCCAGTCCTGATGCTGCTGCTGCTGCTGTTGTTGTTGCTGCCTGTTGCCTGCTGCTGCTGTTGTTGCTGCTGGTGTTGCTGCCGCTGTTGTTATTGCAACTGTTGCTGGCATCAAACAGACGACGTGGCACGCCGCTAAAGCTTCTGTTTGCAGCCCGTTCGATTATTTTTTGAATTTGTTTATATAATAGACACAGTTACATATCAAAGCGTAATTATTGGGACAGACA
Source organism: Drosophila busckii (assembly GCF_011750605.1). NCBI lineage: Eukaryota > Metazoa > Arthropoda > Insecta > Diptera > Drosophilidae > Drosophila > Drosophila busckii. The sequence goes on from NC_046604.1 coordinate 6,666,741, forward strand.
TAAGAAATGAAGAAAAATATTTGCAAAAATATGCACAATAAACTCGATGAGTAAATTATCTTAAGTATATGATAAAAATATTTATATATATTATTCGATTTAGCAATTTACAAAAGAAGCAATTTAATTTATGCACTTTAATGTTTAAATATTTTTTTTGATGTGTTTAAGCATGAGAGCGCTACTTTTTAATTTAGGTGTGTGTGTGTGTTTCTTTGTTTAAAAATATATAAATAACCGTAAGCATATTAAAATAAATACAACTGTTCAACTGTTTGCTTTTGTTCTGTTCTAACCGACACTTAATTCTAACGACCTCAATAACTTTTTAATTGATTTAAATTGTATATATTTATTGCAGCATAGACTTGCATTCAATTTTAAATTGCGCATTGCTGTCAGCAAACTGTGGGGACTGCTTTAACAGTATTTATTTTTCGTATAGACTGATTATAAAATTTGGAGAAAAAAATATTCTCTGTTTAAAATTTGTATGAGCTGTCTTTGCTTATTTAATAATAAATTGAAAGTGCGCTTGCTAGACACTCATTTGTTTAATCTAGCTGAACTGATTGATTGTTAGTAAATAAATTGAACCTATTTGTTATTACAATTGTGGCAGCTCGCTCACTGCTTCTTTACTCGCCAACTATCCATACACAACTGACCTGCTTGGGCGCCTACCTGGCAGCCTCACAAACTCAGATCAGAATGCGGGTGAGAGCGCAAGCATCTCAGAGAGCGTGAGCGACAGTTATCAGCTTGTAATCAGCCCGATCGCGATTGAACAAGAGCGTAACTACTTTGTTGCTGAGAGAGCGCTCAAAGCGCATCGAACGATTGTGGGTGGGCTTTGCATTGGCTGCAGTTAGAAAATCTCTCTCTAGCTTCTGGATTAGCTACAAAGCATTTGATTTAATGGCAAGTGTTGTCACAGCATTGAAGCTCGTATTAAATATTGCATTTAAATAAAATGTTCTTATTTAAAAAATAACTTAATTGTTGATCTATTGTGGTGCTCGAAATATTCTGCACAGCATCTAAAACTAATTAAGCATCTAAAGCAATTATAATGCTTTTCATATGTTTTTAAAGTCTGATCTTACGAATGTTAGTCAACAAACTTGTATAGAACTTCTGCATTTTGAGGCACCTTTTAGGAAGTTTAAGAAATTCTAACTTAGGAATTTATTATATATTTGAATTTATTACAGCAAAAGTCCAAGACCTTTGTGCTAATTGGCTGAGCTAGTGTAATTACCCCTAGAAATTGAAAATAACGAAAAGACCAATTGCAGTGTATGTCTTTTGAGCCTGCATAGTTGATGCGAATGGGACGGGGACTGCTCAGGAGAGCAATTGTCCACACAAGGGCGACACACTGACCAAATGCACAACCAATGAGCTTCAGTATATGTGTGTGTGTCTGTGTGTGTGTCTACATCCTTGGCCTAGTTTTTAAGCTGCATTTGACCTCAAGGGCTTGTGTTGTTACTGTGACCATGTCGCCGACTTGGGGCCAAGTACTCAATGTAAGAACTGATTATAATGATTTGTAATTGTTTGTACAAAAATTGCTTTTAATTTTAGTTGTAAATTCTACAAGTAACCGCAATTAATTTTGTAGTGAGTGCCCAAGTTAGATAACCGAATTACTTTGATTTGTTTAAATTGTAGGCGTGTTGGTATCATTATTATATTTAAATTAGTTCAAGTACTAAAAGTAAGCTTAGTTCTTAGAATGGGCTTTGGGACAAAATTCTACACAAAGCCAAACCTTAAATATAATGTTTAGTTTACAGTATATACCAAAGTAACGAGAACGTAAACAATAACGAAACGAAACAAAACAGAAACAGAAAGAACACAAGGAGCATGTTAAATGATAATGATAAACAATTGGTGGGGGGCCATTTACACGCGATAAATGCAAACAATGAAATGTCTAGAACCCTATGGGCTAACAGCTAACGAGTTCTAACGAGTAAACACTTGAACGAGTAACGAGTAAAAGCAAAGTAGGAGTACTAAAGTTCGTTATGTGAATTACAGCTAAACAGCTAACGCTTTAACGAGTAAACATTTGAACGAGTAACGAGTAAGCAAAGTAGTAGTAGTAGGAACAAGAGAGTTCGCTAGAGTTTAAGTTTTATGTGAAAGTTTATCATTGATGCTTTGATAAACGCGACGCACCTCATGAGCTCGTAAGCAGCATTTGTGGAATGTGGACGAGCGTGACTGGGGGCATCCAGGCTGGCAGCGAGTGGTGTGGAGGCGGTGCCCTGTAGCATGGTGCGTCTGTAGGCGCGCTCGAACGGCGTTCGGGACATGAAGGACATGTTCTCGGCTGGCGAGTCGACGACATCGTAGGTGAGCAGACGATTCACATAGCTAATGCCCAGGGGTGGTTTATCGGCCGATTGGATGAGGCGACTGAAGCTGGGACGGCGCTCTGAGGTGGGAGTGAGAAACGGATCGGCTTCAATGCGTTCGGTCACCAAATCAGGTATGGTGCCCATGGAGCGCATCTTTTGTATGGGATAATGCGGACTATCATTGGCGCCATCCTGGCCTATGAACTTGGCATTGCCCACCTTGGCCAAATGGCTTTGATGCTTGACAAACAGTTTGCCCGACGAGCCATTCGATGAGTTTGAATTCTTGCGCAGCGCATGCGCATGCAGATGATGATGATGCAGATGATGATGATTGTGCTGCTGGAAGCGCAGACGCTCCTCCAGCGATTGCTCACGTATGCGCTGAAACTCCTCACGCGTTGCTGCCTCCGAGTAGTCGTCGAAGCAGAGATTGTTAAGCGATTTCATTTTGGTTATGTTCGCATGTTCCGCCAACTGCTTCAGCCTGCGTGGCGAATTGCGGTCCAGCTCCATGGACGCTTTATGAAACTCCATTTCGAGTATGGACAGATTCTCCATGGACTTAATCTTAGCCACACGCGGCGTATGGAAATTCTCTTCCAGACCCGAGTCATTATCACCAGAGTCCTCCTCGTTCATGTACTCCTCATCATTCTCGCTCGTCTCCTCGCTGTCATAATACTGTGTGGCGTGCGCGGGCGAGCCAGCGCTGCGATAGCTGGGCGTGGCATATGACTGCGACAGCAAAGGATTGGGTATCTCACACATGGGCGTACGGAACTCATCGAACGCCGCCTGCTCATTGCCGCTCATTGTGGCATTGGGCGTTTGATAGAGACGCTCCTCACTTACATATTCGATGGTGGTGCTCAGACTGGCGTGCACTGTGGTGGTTTTTGTGGTGCGCTGCGGTGGTTCGGGTAGACCCAATCCCTGCGGTTGCTCTGTTGTCGTCGCTTTGTGCCGCAACGCGGGTATATTTAATTTCATCGCATTTATAGCTCTCTGATTAAGTCTATTGAGTAGAGAAACGGATTTTCTAAATCGACTGTTTAGCGTTCGATATTCGTGGGTTTGGATACACGCGTTTGGGTTAATACGAGCAGAGTTACATTTGTTTCAATTTGTTTTTTGTACAATTTGTTAGTTGGCCATTTACCCATTTAAAGTTTATCAGAGAGATTATATACACATAAAGAAAGAGAAACAAAAAGTGTTAAACAAATTAGGCATAAACTAAATTAAACAAAATGTTAATAAACATATAATTAAGAAGAACTTATGAGCTAGAAGTACCATTGAAAAAGTCCCAAAGCTAAAGTTAGTACTATTAGTAATAATAAACCAACTAAACCCATGATAAGCTATGCTATATATAAAGTTAATATTAACAAACATATTTGTGCCACAAGAATTGAGAGTGATTAATGCAATTTCTGAATCAAAAATGCAGTTGCTCTAGGATTTATATTTTGGATTGCTAAATGGCAACAACAAATCTGACATTAAGCACACGCGACCTTTACAAAGTTCTCGCCATGACGCCAACTCACACAGTTGGCTTTCGATGAAGTCATCGGCGTCATATTTTGTGCAAACATTTCTTGCCACTACTACGCTCTACAATTTTCATATTGTGCATTCTGATAACATCCGTGCAACCCACACACGAGGCACGGGCACGGACAGCATGTGGCAGCAACCACAGACAACAACTAATAACGAGAAATAATGTGTGTGTTCCTTTTGGTGCAACCGAAATGCAAACAAAGGGCGACAGCTTCAAAGCGAAACGAGCCACACTGGCAGACAGCCCAAACGAACGAACGAACGACTGACTGACTGACTGGACGTCCTCTCACAAGGATATTGCATTCCATGTATATGTAAATGTGTAGCGTGTGTGTGTGTGTGTGTAGGTTAGCAAGCGCAATCTTGCACTTGCCATCATTTGACCTTAAACTTTGATATGGAAATTTGTGTTGCAGCAGCATCCACAGTCGCCAGCACAATATGTAAAAAGTTTAGCATTTTATAATTGAATGAAGCGTTTAATGGAACGCAGCCTTGAGAACGTAATGAATAGTTAAAAGCACAATCAGTAGCGAAGGACCCTACTGCATATTTAATAACAAGTGGCAGCGCTAAGCAACTCAACTTACATTTTAAAGCAGCTTAAATTAATATAGAAATTCTATGCTATGCTAGTTCAAACAGTTTATCATTTAATGTAGCTTAACTAAATATAATATAATGTATAAAATATATTTGATGTATGCATGTGTGCTTGAGTGTTAATTGAGTTTAGTACACAATGTAGAATTTGTAGTTTTAGTTAGACTCAAAGTAGATTGATAATGAGCTTTAGTTGTAGCTGCTTGAGTTAGAGCATATACTAGAGTGTAGTAGCATATAAAATAGTTAGAGACACAAGATGTGAGCAGAGATTGCTGCACGAATTGCTGGCAAAATAAATTGAAATCAAAATCATATACAGACTATATGGTATATACAGCATATATAGTTAACTATATAGCTAGACGACTTACCTAGCATGCCCCGAGTCACCTTCGGAACTCTGCCGCGAATGTTGACTGTGCGAAAAACTACTATAACCCGAACCTTTCGACATCTGCAACGGAAAATTAAACGCAAGTTAGCAAATTGCTGCTGCTGAACGAATTGAACAAATGAAGATTGACGTTTGGCTCACTTGACTAGTATTACTGGAATTTCTCGAATGGCCCATTTCCATGAGTGCAGCGGTGACGCCGCCGCCGCCGCCGCTTGTAGCATTGCCACCAGTGAGGCTGCTGCTCAGGCCCATGGTGCCATAATTATTGCTGCCAATGATGCCCAGACCAGGCGGCACTCCCCCTGTTACTGTCACAGGTGTGGTCACATTGGAGGAGACTACAACATGTTCCAGATCCGCAGTGAGCGCCACCGCAGACTCTGACGATTCGGATAGACCCGAGTCGGTCACAATGGCTGCTATGACCGCCTGTGCGTCGAGATCTGCAAAGGCTAAAGAAACAGTTTGAAATCACAATTACTAAAAATGAAATGTTGGACGCACCTTCTTCCTTGGTGCTGGACACAGGCCGCGTGGCCGGCGCTGACATTGTGCTGGAGACGC